>NC_138029.1:42257891-42539470 GCF_964106645.2 Podarcis pityusensis | reverse complement strand
TGGTTACTTGCACATGCAGATCATACATATTTTAATTGGCACGTGCTTGTTTTTGCTTTTTAAAATAACTATTAAAAAAAAACTTTTCTGAATCTATCACCCCATTCTTCTTGGCCTTCAAACAGCCAATCTTTTCCTCTAAACACATTAACAGAGGCTGATTCTCCACTAAGGGGGAAGGAACTGGGTGCCCCAGAATGAAGGAATAGGCTGCTGCAAGAGCTTGTACCAATTACAAAGATACACCTCTGCCATAACCAGGATCACAGCCATTGCAGTTAGTTTAGTTGACCTCGTTGATACCTATGAGGCTGATATCCTTGAGCTTTTGCTGCTGCATCAAACTCTCCTTCCACCCATAAACATAATGAATTCTTATTGCTTGAATGAAAGCCATTTTCTTGCAGGACTTGGGTTGGAATTCATGATTTTCTCTGAAATTTTCCAAGTCACCATGTGGGTTTCTGCTCTCTCTTCCCTAGCAGAATGTGCCAAATCCTCTGAAAGCATCTATGCTTGCTGCAGGACTATTCTGCAATGTGCATTTGGAGTTCTGATCAGACAAACTCCCCCCACCCCCAACGTTGCTCTTAATGGTGAACTCCATGTTTCTTTCTCTGCTTCTCTGTAAATGTCAGAGCTAAGGATCCGGAGTGCTGTAGTCTGAATAAGAACAAGCAAAGATCCGGTGAAAAATGATCCAATATAAAATCTGTTTATTGCTCGCCATAGAAATTGCCCTTAGTTCTGACCTTTTGCTGCTGAAATGTCAGAATAAACAATATGAATGCCTTCCCACTATTGCAGGCTTGGGAGGTGGGCAGGAAGGTCCCTCTCTAAAAAGCAGGGATGGAGGTAAAAGCATTAAGATCAGCAAGCTTCCATTACGTGAGCAGCTGAAATTTATCACTCCTCTGGCAGTGAGGGTTACTTGAGTTCCTTCAGTTTAATGTTATTTTAGTGTAAAAAGAGAGCCAGTTTCTCTCAGCCTTCCTTCTTTCTTATTTGCTTTTTCCTTGCTCTCTTTTACATGGTCTAAAGTGAGGAAGGGCAGTTGGTAGATCATGTGGGTAACATATTTTGGTGTTGCTTCTAAAAAATTAAAATCAATAAAAATCTTAATAGTACAGTGGTACCTCAGGTTACATATGCTTCAGGTTACATATGCTTCAGGTTACAGACTCCGCTAACCCAGAAATAATACCTTGGGTTAAGAACTTTGCTTCAGGATGAGAACAGAAATCGTGCTCCGGTGGCAGCAGGAGGCCCCATTAGCTAAAGTGGTGCTTCAGGTTAAGAACAGTTTCAGGTTAAAAAACGGACCTCTGGAACAAATTAAGTACTTAACCCGAGGTACCACTGTAATGGTAAAAAGAGAGAGGTGGAGGCTGAGGAGCACCAGAAGCTGGAGGAGCACCAGAAGTTGTATGGTGGCATTTTTTATTTTATTTAAAGGAGAGGCCTTATTTATGCAGCAGACACTCCCTTTGCAACTAATAAGAAAAAAGTACTGGCCCCTTTACATGGAATGAGCATTATTTTAAGTAAGAACAAATCTGCGGAGGCTTTGAATAATATGTGAGGTGAGAACACAGCTCCTCTGGATTATCTGTGAGGAAGACTGGAAGCTTTGATAGCTCATGTTTGTTGGGGGGGTGTATATTGCTCCCTAGTGGAAGTTGGTTAACCTCAGTGAAATTGACTCATGGCCTCAGCTGATTTGCTGTATTGGAAAAGCATTTGAAGCTGATAAACCTGGGGAATATAATCCATAAAGAATTCATTGAGAGTTGGAGGTTGGGTAGGCAGCAATGTCTGGTTCAATGTGTTTCATTCACCATCCTTTGTGTGCTACCTTTAGGCTAGGTGGGTTTCTCTTTGAAGCACTTCTGGGAAGTTTGTGTGGAAGCAAAGCTGTTGCCTGCACTGGGTAACTAAAAAACCTGAATGTGATCGTTTTATTACTTATTTAATAAAATTTACATACCGCTTGATTGTAGAGAAAACCTCAAAGCCGTTTACAAAAAAAAGATAAAGCAATAAAATTGTCACTTAAAAATGTACAACGATAAGTTAAAGCATACAAAAAGTTACAGCATACAATAGAAATAAATTTTAGAAACCCACACTCATACACATTTTCTAAACAAAATTAAAAAATTCCTTCCAGGAGCACCTTAGAGACCAACTAAGTTTGTTATTGGTGTGAGTTTTTGTGTGCATGCACACTTCTTCAGATACACTGAAACAGAAGTCACCAGACCCTTATATATAGTGAGAGGGTGGTGGAATGGGTGATTGGCTGATAGGTGTGGTAAACCTGTTGATGACTGTTAACGACTGGTCTTATAGGAAAAAGCAAAGGGTGAGATGGCTAAAAATAGCTTATCATGTATAATGAGATAAGAATCCAATGTTTGGTAATAAGTTGCAATTTAGCAACTTCTCTTTCCAGTCTATTTCTGAAATTCTTTTGTAATAAGACAGCTACTTAGAGATCTTGTACAGAATGTCCTGGGAGACTGAAGTGTTTCTCCTACTGGTTTCTCTGTCTTGTGATTCCTGATGTCAGATTTGTTCCTTTATCTGTCCTTTGGTGTAGGGTTTGGCCTGTTTGTCCAATATAGAGAGCCGAAGGGCACTGTTGGCATTTGAATGGCTAAAAATAGCTTTATCATGCATAATGAGATAAGAATCCAATGTCTCTATTCAGACCGGGTCTCTCCATGGTTTTAATGGTTTACCACACCTATCAGCCAATCACCCATTCCCACCACCCTTCTGAGTAATACCCCTCCCCACCCTCTCACTATATATAAGGATCTGGTGACTTCTGTTTTCAGTGTATCTGAAGAAGTGTACATGCACACAAAAGCTCATACCAATAACAAACTTAGTTGGTCTCTAAGGTGCTACTGGAAGGAATTTTTTTATTTTGTTTCGGCTATGGCAGACCAACACGGCTACCTACCTGTAACATTTTCTAAACAAATTTTATGACTTCAACATCAATGAGCATATGTGAACGAACCATTGTAGATTATTAATTTAATGCTAACGCATATCACTCCAAAATCACAAGGTTTTTCAGTTGTATTGGATTACATAGGTTGTGAGTTATCAAATGTTGAGCACAGAAACAAGTGACGTAACATGCATGTGTGATCCAGCCCTTGAAGACTTCAGTCCTAATGTTTTGTTTGGTTGCATTTAGTATTGAAATTGCACTTGGTGAACAAAAAGGATCTAGGACTAGGCAGCAAAGCTCCCTCCCTCTCTCTCTCTATGTGTTTGTTTGTGTGCATGTGTTGGGGGGGGGCGTATGGCACTAGCAAACTTGCAACTGAACAGGTCATGGCATTTCTGCACAACCTCGAATAGTAATAGGGCCGCCAATAACACTTTCACGTGATACTGAGTAGCAGATAATTAACACTTTTAGCTCCACACGACAGTCATCTGGTGCCCTTGTGAATACATCTCTGATGCTTTGCTGTGAAGGACACACATAAAAGTGATGCCCTTCTCTGGAAGGCAGGCTGATTATTGGTGAACTGTACTTTGCCCTGCGCAATTGGCGTTTTCAACGAATCATGATATTTACAAATCTTGCAGCTGTAAGATTTATAATTAAGGTAGGCGTACACTGTCACTGTGTCATGAAAGAAATGCGCACCGGTTGTGTTCTGGCATCTGTTTTCCTGTTCTGGGGCAAGGACTTTGACAAAGTAAATTGCAAGCTAGTGGTGATTGATGGACAAAGATTTTGCTATGAACAGCTTGATGTGAGCCTTCTGCTTTCTTTGGCTGATCAATTTGATTGCCTAGTTGTTTACACAAGCTTAATTAACTCTGATAGATCTTGCATCAGGCCCCATCATAGATAATTATTTGTTTAGTGACATAAGAGTACGGATATTTTTTCCCTTAAAAATGGGGAAAAAACCTCCAATGACAGGAAAGCAGTGTTCTGGAAGGATTTTTTTCCCAGAAGAGAAGAAAGTTGGAAAAGTATGAAACTTAAAAACTTGCCAAGCTGCCAAGGTGTAGCTTGCAGGTTTCCATTTCGACCACACGTGAAGACCAAGCAGCATGTGAGGTTGCTGTGTGAAGACACCAGCAGGCATCAGGATGCAGTGGCAGACCTACATTTTGGGGGCCCTGAAGGTGGAACTGTTATGAGTGCCCCTTCGCAAACAGCAATGAGGTCTGGGTAACTACTGCTATCTTCTTCAGTGGGGTTGTTCCATGACAGATCACCAGATTTATTAATTTTTTAAAATGAACTGCTACATCCCAGACTTTGTTTAAAACTGCTCTACTGGATTATCTCACATGTCAGAGTGACTGGTGTGAATAAAGTTCCCCTATGCCTTATAGTTTTCAGGTTATGTGGGGAGGATGAATATTAGGGAAATGTATGCATGAATAAAGGGACGTGGGTGGCGCTGTGGGTTAAACCACAGAGCCTAGAGCTTGCCGATCAGAAGGTCGGTGGTTCGAATCCCTACGACGGGGTGAGCTCCCGTTGCTTGGTCCCTGCTCCTGCCAACCTAGCAGTTCGAAAGCGCATCAAAGTGCAAGTAGATAAATAGGTACCGCTCTGGCGGGAAGGTAAACAGCGTTTCCTTGCGCTGCTCTGGTTCGCCAGAAGCGGCTTAGTCATGCTGGCCACATGACCCGGAAGCTGTACACCGGCTCCCTTGGTCAATAAAGCGAGATGAGCGCCGCAACCCCAGAGTCGGGCACGACTGGACCTATAATAATAATAATAATAATAATAATAATAATTTATTATTTATACCCCGCCCATCTGGCTGGGCCTCCCCAGCCACTCTGGGCGGCTTCCATAGAAACCAAAAATACAGTAAATACAGTAAATACCTAGTGGTCAGGGGTCCCTTTACCTTTATGCATGAATAAAGTCCCTTCTGGGGCCCCTCTGGGATTAGGGCCCCTGAAACTTGAGCTTCATTAGTTTCATAGTAGATCCGCCCCTGTCAGGGTGGTTTGCTAATGCAAGGTCCTTAGGGACATTCTACTGACTTGGCTTAGGGGTGAGGGCCACATACTTTTTATCCTAACCTTTGTTGAGGATTGCACCTGCCGAGAAAGCATGAGGTAAAATTTTGAACATTTTCTCTTTGTGACAACCATTAATATTGCAAGGGTTCCTAATCTTATTTTATTTTTAAAATGGCGCCTGTTGGCACCAATTATTCATTCACCCTGAACCCTTGAATAGCTAGGGTGCTGGTGAGACCACTCTTAGTTATTCAACTTGGGGCTAGCTTTCCTCCTGCAAGAAGTATTTCTCATTGTTCAGATTTTTAGCCTTTCAGTATATATAATGCAAGGTTGGTGACAGCATTCTTTAATCCTCTAGCTTGGGAAGGCTTTCTTCTGATCCTCCTGTGTTGTGATTTTTATGTGTTATATTGTCTTCATTGATTTTATGGCATTTTTTCTTACTTTACTGTATATTTTGTTTTTAATATGCTGTTCTCCACTTTAGGTGCCCTTGGGCCAAAAGCTGATAAACAAACTGTAATAATGTTAATAATATAATAATGGCGATGATGCTAATAAAAAAGTGATTTATCTGTGCATTAAATCCTCTTCCACATTTTTTTTGGCAGCTTGTAGACTACAGGGTCGAATTTAGTAAATGGTGGGTGACGGAGTTCAAGACCATCAAGTTTCCTTCCCATGGAACAGTCTTTGACTTTTACATTGACCCAGAAACAAAGAAATTTGAGCTCTGGTCCAAGCTCATCCCCAAATTTGACTTTGATCCAGAAATGCCACTACAGGTAGGTAATTATGCTTATGTGTGTGTTTGTGAGACAATGTTAAACAAAGAGGTTGGTTAAGAATGTGTAAGCATATTGTCTCCGTTAATTTTTGCACATTGGTACTGAATGCTGCTTTATAAGTAGAGAACTGATGCTATGCCTACTAGAATGGCCATACAGTCACCTATTGCAGGAGTGGTAGCCTTACCTGTGCTCCTGTCATTCATGGTGTTGCTGTTCAGTTCTGATCCCCTTCTCTGCTGCCACTTCCATGCTGCTGCTGCTCCTGGCTGTGCTTTTCCTTGTTTTTGGGTGGTTATAATGATTGGACAGTGCCTTTTCAATGAATTGGGCAGTGTTCATTGAAAAGAAGTTCATGTAAAGGAGTGTGCTGGAGTATCCCTTCTTGCACGGAGGATGAATGGTTGTCTCTGACCAAATATTGAGATTGCAGATATTTGTGGATAACCATTTCACACTAAGTGTGTTACCTTGAACAGCCTTTATGCCCAGAGAAACAGCTGATATACTGAGGCTGTGGAGCACCTTTAGCAGCTTTCTGACCAAAGCATTAGATACACTGCAGTGAATGGAACTGTGTGTTTGTTGGAGGGCATTCACAGATAATCAAGGATTCAGATAGACAAGAAGCCCCCTGATGAATTCATTTTATTTACTGGTTCTGTTTCAAAGCCAATCTTTGCATTTTTTGATGCATAGTTCCTAGTTTTTGAGCACTTATGAGAGGCAGGTCTGATTTATCCTCTTTCACTTATATTTATTATAGACTGGTATTGAAGTTGTCATTTTGATAGAAAGTTGGATATCTGTACCCTGGCCTGCAGGCCGTAGGGGGGCAGAGTTTGCCTGAAAAAAGGTCTCTACACAGAGAACAGCCTGTGATCCCAGGCTCTTAACTGAATCTCTCTGCTCTTGTTTCAGTGGGATTATTGTTTCAATGTATTGGCCTCTGACTAATGTTGTGCAAAGATGCTTGCAATGACAGGTTCTGATTCCATCTAGTTGGAAATAGCCAAATGAAATTATAACTGAGTTTAATAAGCAAACAGCATTTGGCTTATTCATCACTCCTTAAGGAAACACACACACACACACACACACACACACACACAATATTTTGTTTGCAGAGAGCAAGCATCTGACTGTGGCAAGTAGTGTTACTCAAAAGAGAGCCCAGTACGGGACACTGATGAAGTATATGTCCTTGCTGTTTTTCTCCTCTGCTCATTTCCCTTTTCTCCAGCCACATTTTGGCATTCTGCAACACACTTAGAAAATACAGTTCTTATTTTTGTGTGTCAGGATGTTCACAAGGGATACTGGCAATATAAGCATTCATTTGGTTTGATATTATCTGGTGCACATCGCATGGCTATATTGCTGTCTAGGGCTGTGGGATTATTAAAGTCTCAAAATGGGGTCACCACTTGCCTTTCTGATATTCTTATTCCCCAGGCTCCCCAAAATGCTAGGTAAAGAGTGTGTGCAGATGACCTGCACTCCGCATAGCAAGTTACTTTTCTTTGGAAGGCGGGCTGTGGTTCATGCGCTGTTGTGCTTTTGCCTAAGCCCCTACAGTTGATCCAAGGCAGTGTTGTCTGCAGTGAAAGGAAGCAAATGTTGCTGGTGTGAGTCAGTGAGGCTAGGAAGAAGCGTAATGGGTGGAAGTAGTTGTGTGAGTTCTGCAAGTTGGCCTTTCCTGATACTGAACACCTGGGAGAGGATTTTCGAGCCAACCAGGCCTACTTGGAAATTAACTTGGAGGCATTAATGAACCAGTCCAATCTACGAGTTGCTGTTTGTGCTTCCAAATATGCACCTTAGAATCATAGAATAGAATCATAGAATCATAGAGTTGGAAGAGACCACAAGGGCCATCGAGTCCAACCCCCTGCCAAGCAGGAAACAAGCTTCTTAACAAGCTGCTTGTCTTCAGTGGTTGGGTCTGTTTCTTTCCACATTTAAAAGACACACGTCTCTCTGTGTGTCTGCAAATATTTTCTGTTTGCTTCCTTGTGTTTTGAAGCATATGCGACATTGGAAACAGCCCTAAGCGCAAAAGCACTTATTGTTATCGTTATCAGTGGTATCGTTATCAGTGGAGGGCTGGGGGAAGGGGCCACACTTCAGCTGATGCCACACAGTGCCAACTACCAGTTCCATGTTTCTGACTTGCCCTTCTTAGATATGTAGGGTGCTGTGGGGCTCATTACAGATGCCTCTCATTCTCCCATCAGGCCTGCCTGGTACACACCACTGAGACCATCCGGGTGCGTTACTTCATGGATCAGCTCTTGGAGAAACGCAGACCAGTCATGTTGGTGGGAAATGCAGGCACAGGGAAGTCTGTGATTGTAGGAGATAAACTGTCTCTGCTGGATTCCGAGGAGTACCTGGTGAAGAACGTTCCTTTTAATTACTACACCACGTCTGCCATGCTGCAAGGTAAATAAGTAGGTGAAATGAAAAGGGTAAATGAAAAGGGAAGCTACTAAGGTAGAATAAATTGTGCTATGAGGCACTCAGAATAAATGCATACTCCAAATCAAAGGGGGTTAAGAAGAAATTGTTGTATAGCTGAACTGAAGTGTTGAAGCTGTTGTTCTGAGTTGCTTTTGCATTTTAAAATAGTTTCACATAAACGAATAACTGGAAGTATAACAATCGCAACTCAGAGAGTAAACAGAATCCTTTGTCATGTTGAAGAGTAATCTATACATAAAAGGAGAGGAGGAAAAAAAAAGGTAAAGGACCCCTGACAGTTAAGTCCAGTTGCAGACGACTCTGGGGTTGCGGCACTCATCACACTTTACAGGCCAAGGAAGCCGGCATTTGTTTGGAGACAGTTTTCCCAGGTCACGTGGCCAGCATGACTAAGCCGCTTCTGGTGCAACGGAACACTGAAACCAGAGCAGCACACGGAAACACCGTTTACCTTCCTGCTGGAGCGGTACCTATTTATCTACTTGCACTTCTGGTGTGCTTTCGAACTGCTAGGTTGGCAGGAGCTGGGACCGAGCAACCGCAGGGATTCGAACCACCAACCCTCCGATCGGCAAGCCCAAGAGGCTCAGTGGTTTAGACCACAGCACCACCCATGTCCCTGAAAGGAGAGGGTAAATGCCATCATATTTGTCAATTTATAAGTCAGACTAAATTTAAAGTAGTGAGTCTTAAACGAGGAGGCTTTAGTGGGTGGTTCTCTAGACCAGATGGATGGGAGGTTGCCTGCTCTTGATGGGGTCACACTCCCTTTGAAAGAGCAAGTATGTAGCTTAGGGGTACTTCTGGATCCTTTGCTATCACTTTTGAGGCTCAGGTGGCCTCAGTAGTGTCAAGTGCCTTCCATCAGTTTTAGCTGATGGCCCACCTGCATCCCTATGTGGACAAGGATAGCCTAATTTCTCTTGTCTATGCTCTGGTAGCCTCTAGGTTAGATTACTGCAATGTGTTATACATAGGGCTGCCTCTGAAGATGGTTTGGAAACTTCAGCTGGTGCAGAATTCAGCAGCCAGTCTGCTCACTGGGGCAAGACTGTTTGAGCATATTATACCAATCTTGATCTGACTGCACTGGCTGCCAATGAGTTTCCCAGCCCAATTCAAAGTGCTGGTTTTGACCTATAAAGCATTACATGGCTCAAGACCACGATACCTTAAGGACTGCCTCTCCCCATATAAACCATCCCGGACACTGCGTTCATCATATGAGGCTCTTCTTCATGTGCTTCCTTTATGAGAGGTCCAGAGGGTGACAACACAAGAGCAGACCTTTTCTGTGGTGGCTCCTTGTTTGTGGAATGCTCTTCTCAGGGAGGCTTGCCTGAAACCTTCATTATGTATCTTTAGGCACCAAGCAAAAACATTTCTCTATAACCATCCCTTTGGCTGATTAACATTCTATGGCCTTTTAAATGCATTTGTGGGAGTTTTTGTTTTATTATGTATTTTGTATTCTCATTTTGTATTTTTATGTTGTGGAACCGCTCTGTGATAAATGCTGTAAGCTTGATCCGTATCCCTGCAACAGTGCCCTAAATAAGAGACAATTTCCTTTTTGTTTTTGTTTTGTTTGTTCTACACTTCAGTGCTGTTGAGATTAAAATGGGCCTGAAGGAAGTGTGCATATGCCACTTCACTCAAATGGCTTTTTCATTGGCGGGAACCCAGTGTTAGTGCATTGTTTCGAATTGGGGAGTCAGATAGTGAGGGTTGGGTTTTTTTTTTACAGCACATTTGTTTGGCTCTAATTGAATATGCAAGTTAAATATTTTAGTATAAAAGGCACCATATGTGAAAACAGGAATGCCACTAATTCATACATTTTGCAGCAACAGAATAAGTAGTTCTAGCTAGAAATATTTAGGCATGGAGAATGCTGCAGGTGATTTGTCACTGCTCACAGCTTCCTTTGTCTTTTAATAATCCCAGCTGGAAACCTGGTCATAGTTTAATAAATGCTGTGTAAACAATGCAGCTTCAGGTAGCGCATGCATATGGAAAATGCCCTGAGGGGGCCTATTCATGGTTTCATTCTTCCAGTGTCCATATTACAGTGGTCTATTGTGTATATTGAATCATTTATAGGGATCCACCTGCCTTTAGGGGCACCAATGCATTCAGACTTGTTGGGATAAATATACCTTAAAGTCCGGGGGGGGGGGGACAGGACAGGTGATGTCCAGACTATGCTCACCTTTTGAAAACTATAGATATATTGTGATCTGGATCCCATCCAGATCAGGGTGATCTTAAATTAAATAAACTTGGTGCCTCTCAGTTAAGGTGTATGAAGGAGGTGGAGAAAATATGCATATGACTGAGACCTGCTCCTGATTTCAGCAGAACTCTAGAGTCTGAGTATGTATAGTCTGAACGGACTCACTGCAAAGGTGGATTTGGGGCAGCAGAACTGCTTCCGCCCTACTGGCTGCTGAGTCTAGGGAGCACCACAGGGTGTTGCAAGTATCACATAGTGAATTGAGCAGAACAGAAGGCGAGAGATTACCCAGGGGTCGGCAAGGTTTACCTCGCTTGGGCCAGTTCACTCCAGCAGAGATCCCTCCGTGGGTCGGATTGCACGTGCGCGCCCGTGATTTCCGACATCTGTGTCTGCACAGACGCAATTTCCAGTGCCATGGAAGCAAGTTCCTACACCTCTCTGGTTTAGCGCAGCGCGCTGGGACCCGCTGAGTGGGCGGCTCAGTTCAGGGGCAGCTCATGGACCAGTTAAACGACTCCCGTGGGCTGCTTGTGGCCCATGGGCCTTAGGTTGCCGACCCCTGGGTTAGCCTTTGAAAGACCAAAGTCTGCCACTGCCCACTGTTAACATTTGAGTATCCCTATGGTGGTGATTTGCTGTTACCTAAATGAATGTGGCTTGGGGAACAAATGTCATGCATCTCTGATAGTTTCAGCAGCAAACACTTCTTTTGAGAAAAAAATTGATCCACATTTCAAACAGAGGAAAGGTGTTGACTGTCATTAAAGTGCAAACACATGCTTCATTTCATTTTCCAAATTCTGCTTGAAAGAGGTTGGAGTTTGTGAGAGTTCATAATGAGCCAAACCCATTGGTGTTTCTGTATATCTTTATTTGTAGGAAAATTTATAAACTGCCACTTAAGATAAGACTATCAGCAGGGTGTACAATAAAATAATAAAAACATCACAAGATTATAAAACCTTCGAGCACAAGTGAGCCCCAACACACACATTTTAGTGCCAGAGGGAAAAGCTTTTTCTTGCTGTTGAGATGTATACAGATAAATGGCAGCAACATTTCCCCCCATATTTACTTGGATTGAGAGTTATGGCCAGAGGCTGGGGCACAGAATCCGAATAAGTTATCCACAGGGTGGGTTAGTGTAAGAATGTGCCTCAGACATGGTTGCTGGTGTGTGCTGAATATGATTTATACCCCTTGCACCTTGCTTTATGCTGCTCAGTGTTTAGATTTACTTGGTTCTGTTTTGCAGTTTATCATTTGCCGGCTATTTCTAACGGGTGTTTGTTTCACTCTTTTTAAAACTTAACAGTCAGCCAGAATAATAAATGATATTCCAGAGAGCTTCAGAGACACTGTTTGTTTGCCCAACATCAGTTTCAGGAGAAGGAAGAAACTACCCAATGCCTGCCAACACCAATACTTTCCTATAGTGCTGCATTACTGACCTAAGGGGATCTGTGACCCACAGATCATATCTATCTGTTCACAATTGTATCAGGGAGAACTGACCTCCTCATCACTAGAGTGACTGATTTAGTCACCATTTGCTCCAAGAATGTGTGTACAGTGGTACCTCAGGTTACATACGCTTCAGGTTACGTACACTTCAGGTTACAGACTCTGCTAACTCAGAAATAGTACCTCGGGTTAAGAACTTTGCTTCAGGATAAGAACAGAAATCGTGCTCCGGCAGCGCGGCAGCAGCGGGAGGCTCCATTAGCTAAAGTGGTGCTTCAGCTTAAGAACAGTTTCAGGTTAAGAATGGACCTCCGGAACGAATTAAGTTCTTAACCCGAGGTACCACTGTATTGGCATGGACGTGAAAGGGTGCTGGACCATGTGCCTGTAATGAAGACTCTGGAAGATTCCCTTGCAGGAGTTCACAGAAAGTAGCAAGTCTGTGAGGAAAAATGGCACAGTTTTTACAGGCACTATCCGCCTGCGGCCTTGCCTTCTTTCCTTGCAGCTTCAACTTAGCTTTCTTGGTTGCAAACATTATAGGGGAATTTGTGGCTTTTTGAGAAGGTGCAAAATAATCCACAACTGAGACTTCTCACAGCCCTTTATACGGCTAGCATATTTTCAGGATTGTCTCTCTGATCGTTGGATCTGAAAACTCTTTACATGCTGCGTGCATTAATAGAAAAGCACCTTTGAGGTTGGGCTTTGGAGTGGAGAACCATCTTGGGATGCATATATTTAATAATCTTGCTTCCTGTAACTTCTCAAATTCCATTTTCAATGGGGTTTAAGGCGCATATTTGCCCTTGCCAGCACATATCTGGAATTCTTCTTCTGGAAGGAGGAGCAGCTGGAAATGGTGTTTGGAGTGTAGAAATGGCTGGTGAGGAAAGGCCTTCATCAGCTCAGACTACTGGTCCATTTAGCTTAGTATTGTCTACAGTGAGTCACAGCGACTCTGCACCTTTTCTGGCGGAGGTCTCTTCCATCACCTGCTACTTGATTTTTTTCATTTTTACAGACGATCCCAGGGTTTGCTCCAGAAACCTTTTGTATGCAATGCAAGTGCTGTATGACTGAACTTTGACCCCCTTTCCTCTTTACTACTACTTGTTGAAAATGGCTTTTTTCTGAAGCTGATTTTCCCTCCCCTGGAGGAAAACAGAGTTTGGGGCCTCTATTAGTGTAGGTCTATATATGTGACATGTAGTTAGCCCCTTCAAATAAAACTGAAATCATTTGTGGTTTTACTAGACCACTAGATTCTGTGTTACATGCCACTAGATTCTGTGTTACATGATTACAGAATATGTTTAGTATCACATGACTGCTCTTGAATTGGTAAAGCACTGTCATGTTCCGATGCATGCTGCAAATGGAGATGGAAGGACCCACCATTGATTGATTGTTTATGGGCATAAAATCTCTAATGAGTATAATACCTCTAACACGCATATAGAGTATTGCCTGCTGGCAAGAGATTCCCATGCGTTGTGGTGAAAAGTCCCTGATCTACCCTTGCAAGGGCAAATGCAGGCTGATAGGATCTCTCTGTTTAGTGAATGGGACATCCCACACATGCAAGAGATTTGTACGTCCAAACAAATGTTTAGTGATTAGGTGCAAATAATTCTACCCTGGGAAAGGTAACATGATGGGATGCTTCATGTGGCATCAAAGAGCTTTGTGTTTCTGCAGAATGTTTGCATTCCCCTGCACAGCCATGGTGCTTAGCAGATTTCCAGATGCAATTAACTGTAGAACATAATGCGTTTAATCCTGGAAAGATTCTGAAAAAGGCCACTGAGCCATCTAAATCCCATTTCAAGCTATGGAGCCTTGCGCAAGGTTTCTTCATGTGGCAAACCTGCCCCCAGAGAATTCCACAGAAATAGATGTCTCTCAGCCCATCAGCCTCTGGGAAAGCACAGCAGATGCTTAATAACCCTAAAACACAGTGATTGTTTATTCCAGTATAATTGGGGTTTGAGTATCTGTGCAAGAGACATGTGGCTTTTGATATTATTGTGAGAGACATTCTCAGATTAAAATGCTGCTTTTACGAACATGTCATTTGATCTCTCAGTAATTGCATTTCAATTTGATATATCTTTTGCATACTTGTTAAATCCCTAAAAGGCATGTTTTCTATGTTAATTAGGCTCTAATTAAATGCATATTTGAAAGACATTCTCTCACTTCCAGAAATTTAATTTTTTTTGGGGGGGGTGTTGTTTAAAGAGGAAGATTCCTCACTGACAGAGGTGTTATCTTGCACCCATCATTTCAGGATCTTTCTGTGCCACAAACTGTCAAGATGAGATGGATTCTTAGCAGCGGATGCTAAATACAAAACAAAAAGCATTTTTAATAACCTGCAAAGATGTGATCAGTTTAGTGAAAAGCAAATTATAGCACGCCCTTAATAGCTTGGTGATTGTTGAGAAGTTCATTGTCAATTGCAAGATGCTGATCTTTGAAAACATTCTTGCAGGCTTTGCTACTATGATGAAAGGCTACTAAGAACTGCCAGTTTATTTATTTTTTAATAAGGCAATAGAAAATTAGCAGTTTGTACCTTGTAATGTATATAAGCCATTGCAAATACCTTGTTCAACATAGATATGTTGATACATGCAGCTGCTTCTTGATGTTTGCACTCAGGGTAAATACTTGTACTGTTGCACATGCATTAAAATGTACATGCTTTTGGTGGCACAGCGATTACTATGTCAAAGAAGGAATATGTGAAGTTGCCGTGATAGTGATACTTTTGGCAAAGCAATTTGCCTAGAGAGATGAAAATGTGGGAGAAGCAAACCTTGGCACTTTTTAAAACATCAGTTTGTTGTCATAAAACATTGATATATTTTTTTTAAGAATACACATCCAGACATTTTTGTTGTGTACCAAATGCAGGGCAGGAGGGGGCAAATAAAAGGAGCCAAGAACTTATTATTACCATCTGGGACACTGCCTTCTTGCATAGTCCTCCCAAAAGCAAATCCTATTCTAGTGAGCACCACTTCCTTTTAACCCTACTCTTTCTTTTTTTAACAATTTGTCCTGGTCTTCGCAGCCAGGGATTATTCACACAATATGGGCACCTTAGCCAGTATTGTCCCCCTTAGCCCAAGACTGTATTTCAGACCATAATCACAATGCAAGAGGAATCATGACTGCTGCTTACTGTTGAATGCTATAAGTTCAGTGATTTGAAGAAAGGACTTGTTTATGCCTTGTTGCATTGTGCAAAAGAAATTGTGGTATTCATTTGGGTGATTTTCCTCTGTCCATCTACATAAACCTCTAATTTGCCCGTGGCACCTTACCTTGACATCAAGCTGTTTTCTGTTCCTATTGTCCATGTGTAAGATTCAGCATGTTTGAGCGATGACTAGTAAGAAGCTTGTATTGTACAATTTCCAATTTCACTTTGGACAAAGTGTTACCTTTCTGCGACAAAGGCTTCAGTTTGATGAATGTTTCTCAGGCCAAACTAGCCCTTCGTTCTAGCTTAGCAGTCTTGATCACTTGGTTTTGTGCAATATTTGCACAGGTTAATCTCTCATGTATTCAGCTGACTAGCTTTGAATTCAAATATTCATTGCACGGCTTCAGACAACAGGTTGTTGACCATCTGGGTAATAAGCATGCATATAGATGTCCAAATACCAAAGTGTGTAACTTGGTCATCTTCTTACCGAAAAAATAGGGTTGCATTCCACGCCTTTGAGAGAAAGCTGCTTGACAGTTCTGATCGATATCTTCTAGGGCCCCTATAAATGGTTTGCCACAACACACAATGGCTTTCTTCTTGTGAGTGACTCCTCAATGTTTCTGATAAGCCAAAAAGCCAAAATATGGTTCAGGGGCCAAGGATAAATAGATCAATATCTTGGATGAATTATGATCTGCACCGTAGAACCATTACACATTGAAAAATACAACTGTGCTGCCAAAAGTGTTTTATTGACTAATTTTAGTGGGCTTTTCATCTCAGTTTTTCAGTCTTTATCCTACCCTTTTGTCTTTATCCAATGCTACAGGCTGCTTCACTTTTTTTTGCAGATGCAAACAAAAATCATTCCCACCCCCCCGAGAAACAAGCATGCCACATTTAAAACACTCTCCTGGGAGCCAAAACTGGTTGCATCTAAGACTGCTGCCCAATACTGGGTCTAAATATGATGCTGATTGTGGAGCCTCTGTCAAAAAACAGCAGCTCTGCATAGAGTTCCCCTTCTTTCCTTAGCATCCAGTAAGGAAAATGTATGATATGAAATCATTGCATTGTATATTTCAGTATATGCCAGTACTGCAAATTCCCACTTCCAGTCCAAGTATTGTTTAAATATGTCCCACATCCCTGCATTCCGTTAGAGATGTGGCATCTTAAACTGTCAGCAGAAGTGACTTGTGTGTCTTCCCTCTTTATTTTCTCTCTACCATGATAATGTCCCTTTTGATTCATCTCCTAAGGATTGCAGTTTGAGGGTGGTATTAAAAAACAACAACAAAACCATACATATTCCAATCAGTGCAAAAATTTCCACTAGCACCACATAACTTCCTCTACTCCTCTCCCAAGTGTGTGTTCTGCACCCTGCCCAAATCTGTTCCAGAGGGTTGGGGGAAACTCATAGAACTGGTTTAGGGGGCCATTCAGGGGGAGGAGAAGGTGGAGGTTCCAGTGCACAAGTAGAAATCCTTACGCTGGTAGGTTGTGTTATTCAGCGTTAGCTTGGATACAACTCTGGATGAGACATTTTATTCTTCTTTCTTTTCCCATATTCAGTCACTCCTAACTTAAACCAAGGATGTACTTAAACTCCAGATGTTGCTGGTCTACAACTGCTGAACATTGGCCAAGGTTCAGCTGTTGGGAGTATAACAATATCTGGAAGGCTGTAGGTTTCTTATTCCTGTTTTAGGTTCTGCCTAACATTTTTTCTCTTTTTGCCTTGGCAGTCTGCTGAACCTCAGCCATTGCAATCCTTTCATCAGCCTTTCTTCATTCTCTTGTTTCTGTAAATAATTGTAAGGCGGCACACCACTTTCACCACGTACCTGTACTGGCACCAGGGGTATGGTTCCTCATCAAAGGGAGTCACCACTTTCTAGCTGCCTTACAGTTCATATTCTGGATTAGTATCACAGTGTTGGAAAGAACACTTTTGAAAACTCCAAGCCTTTGTTTCTTCACAGCTGTTCTTGAGAAGCCGCTGGATAAAAAGGCAGGAAGGAATTACGGCCCTCCTGGCACCAAGAAGCTTATCTACTTCATCGATGACATGAATATGCCTGAAGTAGACACTTATGGAACTGTCCAGCCTCATACACTGATTCGGCAACATCTGGACTATGGGCACTGGTAAAATAGGGATAGATCTGTCTATTTATAGTCCTTGTCACTTCGGCATGTGTTTAGCCATAATTCTGTTATGTTTCCCTATCACTTTCAGACCCTCTTAAAAGACATATGTTATATGTGTATTTTCTCTCAAGTTTGCATTTGGGCTAATTTATTAGTATTTATTTGCTGAATTTCTATCCCACTCATCATGCTCTAGAGCAGGGGTCGGCAAGGTTTTACCTGCCTGGGCCGGTCAAGTCCTGCGGAGATCTTTCTGTGGGCTGGATTGTGTGCACGTGTGAGCACGATTTCTGGCGTCTGGGCATGCGCAGACGCGATTTCCAGCACCACAGAAGCAAGTCCCTACACTGCGGCAGTTTAGCGCAACACACAGGGATTCGCCAAGTGGGTGGCTCAGTTTGGGGGCAGCTTGTGGGCTGGTTAAACTGCCCCCATGGTCCGCTTGTGGCCCATGGGCCGCAGGTTGCCGACCCCTGTCCTAGAGCATTGCCTGTAAATACAGTAATGGAAGTGTGATATTCTCCCTGATATAGAGTCCCTGCTGTGCTAGATGTTATGCAGACATATGCGAATCCTAGCCTTATTCCCCAATATTGTGCAACCTCTGTTGGAATATTAATTGAAAGCAGCTGGGATACAGCAGGTGCCCAGTGCACATCTGACATGCTGCTTGAGACTTGGCAAAGTCCGGCAGGCACGCTGCTGTTTGTTTGTCACTAATAGGATGTGATTAGGGTGATGCATTCTTTTCTTTTTTCTTCTTCTGGCAAAGGTATGACAGAAACAAGCTGTCCCTGAAGGAGATCATGAATGTGCAGTACGTGTCGTGCATGAATCCCACAGCAGGCAGCTTCACTATCAACCCACGCTTGCAGGTATTGCTTGTTCACCTGGCAAGGAGAAAGCCGCTGTTGGGTTCACTCAGTCTTTGGAAGGATTAACACTCTCATTTGTTTGCAAGCTATCCTAGATGGTCTCCATTTGAAGACAAACTTTAAGAAAAGAAAATTTTGAAGTAAAACTTAGCAATGTTTTCTGGATATGAGAAGAAAGTGGGGTGTAAGATGTACTGAACTTAAAAGGTAAAGGGACCCCTGACCGTTAAGTCCAGTCGCGGACAACTCTGGGGTTGCGGTGCTCATCTCGCTTTATTGGCCGAAGGAGCCTGCGTACAGCTTCCGGGTCATGTGGCCAGCATGACTAAGCCACTTCTGGCAAACCAGAGCAGCACACGGAAACGCCGTTTACCTTCCCGCCGGAATGGTACCTCTTTATCTACTTGCACTTTGACGTGCTTTTGAACTGCTAGGTTGGCAGGAGCAGGGACTGAGCAACGGGAGCTCACCCCGTCGTGGGGACTCGAACTGCTGACCTTCCGATCAGCTTTATTTTATTATTAGTACCAACTTCCCTGTGTAGAGCCCATTCATACCCCTGTCAGTGCTTTGCTGTTTTTAAACATCAGAAAATCTTATATTGCATCTCCTGTGTTGGAATCTGATTTCATAATACAGTTCCAATATAATTATATTTCAGGACCAAGGACAGTGAACATCATTGTTTCTTTTTCACTGGCTTCTAATTTCTTTTTCTACTTTCTAACATATACTTCAGCAAGCATTTTCATCTAGCCCATATCCCTGATTAAAAAGCCCATATCGAAAGGGCTGGAGCTTTTGGGGTATGAAGATTCTTGTTGAATTCACAGATGAAATTGGTGTTTTGCCATGTAAACACTAGGAAGCCAAGTGATAGGTTGCAGTACGTGTCCTGTTGTAGTGGGATTATATGCTAATTGCTTGGCAAATATCCTTCACAAGAAGAATCACAGGACCTTTCTAACCTTTTTGTTACTTTGGTAATTTAAAAGTGTGACTTTGATTTTTTTTATTTTAGGGAGAGGGATAAGGCACCTGAAAACTGGCATAGTTCAGTGCCTCTTGTATTAGCTGGAAAATTCCTTGTTCAAAGACCAAGTTGGTCTACGGCAAAAGCCACTGTCTTGCAACCACAGCCTTCCCTATTCTTAAGTAGCAACGCAGGAGGAATATACTTAGATATCTTGCAGAGTTGTTTGGATTTCTGTAATAATGGATAGGGGCAGATTTCAACATTCTTAAAGCAGTACTTTATTTATTAGTACAAGTGCTGCTACTGTTTTAAGTGTCACGTCAAATGCTTTGCCCTCTTGTAGTAAAGGACCCCTGGATAGTTAAGTCCAGTCAAAGGCGACTATGGGGTGCAGTGCTCATCTCGCTTTTCAGGCCGAGGGAGCCGGCATTTGTCCACAGACAGCTTTCTGGGTCATGTGGCCAGCATGACTAAACTGCTTCTGGCGCAACGGGACACTGTGATGGAAGCCAGAGTGCACAGAAACGCCATTTACCTTCCCACTGCAGCGGTACCTATTTATCTATGTGCAGTGGTGTGCTTTTGAACTGCTAGGTTGGCAGAAGCTGGGACAGAGCAACAGGAGCTCATCCTGTCACATGGATTCGAACTGCCGACCTTCCGATCAGCAAGCCCAAGAGGCTCAGTGGTGTAGACCACAGCACCACCCATGTCCTTTGTAGTAGTTGTAGTAGTAGTAGTAGTAGTCTTGTAGCAGGAAGTTAGCTTAGAATTATCTAGTGATGCCATTATTTCCCTGGTAGGCAGATTTCTCAGTGTCCAACATCTGGGAGTTAGGAAGAATGAGGTGTGCAATATAGGTCAAGCATTGCTCTACATGTGGCCTTGGGCCTATGATCCAACATCACCATCTCTATCCATGTTTTATTTATGAGTTTCACTTGCGTAGTTGTCTGTGGCCCACTGGGTGTGATTGATGATTCTTCCCTTTGGAGACAGGTGTATGAAAACTCTCAGGCATTTGCTATTATCAGGTCAAGGGAAAAGTTGCGCCAGTGAAAGTGATTCTGCCCAAACCCATCCTATTTCTGTTACATGCAATACCTACTAGTCTGTATTGTGTTTTCCTTTATGCAGCGCCACTTCAGTGTGTTTGCTCTCTCATTCCCTGGGTCAGATGCTCTGTCCACGATTTACAGCACCATCCTAACTCAGCACCTGAAGCGGGGGAACTTCTCTGCGGCTTTACAGAAATCATCACAGCAGTTAATAAGTCTGGCTCTTGCCCTGCACGTGAAAGTGGCGGCAACATTCCTGCCAACAGCTATCAAATTTCATTACAACTTCAACCTGAGAGATTTGTCCAATGTCTTCCAAGTAAGTAGCTCTTCCAGTTGGGAGCTGTGTGCTCCCTTAGCTAAATTAAACTTTGAAATTAGAAATGAAAAGGAGTGATGCTGATGCTGTATAGAACCATGACATGCATGGTAATATGTAATGTATGCCCAATGCAGTGGCCATGAGATATTGTTTGTCCTTCCTAGGATTAAATGGGATACACAGTGGTCAAAGGGGTCTTGTCTTCCCCAATGTGTTTAGAGGCCCAAGGTGACACTTCACTCACTGGAGACTGTCAAGTGGATTTTGCTCACATAAACACAGACAGACTGTTTTGGTTATATGCTGCACAGTTATGCTTTATTCCAACTTTTCAGTCCTGCAGTTGCCTTATACATTGTTCAATCCTTTCCTGAGAATGCTGGAAACTGCACTTTGCTTTCTGTGTTGTTGTCACGTTGCAGAGACTGTAAACTAGAAGGCTTTTTTTAAAAAAAATCAACAATAAATGTGCTTGTGTCATAAGAAGCTCTGATTGTCTTTCTACCTAGTTGCATTAAGTGGCTTTCATTTTCATTCTGGAAAGAACATAATGCTAAAATTGGTTTGAGGCTATCGCTTCCTGTTTTGCAATTTGCTTGGCGTTAGACACCAGAAACTCCCTTTTAACTGCTAATGTTGATGCAAATGCGAAAATGTAGTGGCCCTTTAACATCTCCTTTATCTTAGGAAAGAAATCAAGTGGTTCAGTGTTTAATGGCTTTCAGTATTGAGGACACTTGAGGGTTGCTCTTACAACAGCTGTTTTTCAGGTTACTTGAGATGTTCACAATTCAAGTGCATCTTACACAAAATGCATGCAAATCCAAGCACTGATAGTCAGCAGCCTGCTCAGTTCAAGCACCCTGTGGCATTTTTTTGCATATCTGTTGCTTCATAGTACATTAGTCCATGAGTAAACTGACTTCCTTTTGTGCTTTATCCCAGAAATACATTTGTTCATTATTTTCTCACATTTCTGCATTAATTAATTGCTACATCCATATATCTCTCATACAGCACCAGCTCTGTGGATGGCTACAAACCGATTAAGGCAGATCAGAATTTAAACAATAATTACTTTGAATAATTACCTCCAAGTTATGCTTATTTCCTGTATGAAAAGGGTTTGCTGGATTTTATTGCAAAAAGTCCCAGGCACGTTTTGTGTGAAGTAATCAAAGGGCCACTGTGTATTTATTACTATCGGCAAGAGCTGAAAGATGGTTTGTGTGTGAGCAAAGTTGGTTGCATAAGGTTCCTCCTTCTCCTTGAAACCATCCCCAATCTGATAAAATAGCCAGACTTAGTTACTTTAGCTGACAAGTTTCAAATTACCAGGAACAGAAATCACTGAGAGTATAAAGGAAACCTTCCAGATGGGTGTTGCATTTTGCACACCTGATTGTCAGCAGTATATATGTGTGAGAGAGAGAAAAGGAGAGAGAAAATTAATGTTTCTTTGTAAAAGCAAAGAATTGAGAAAGTTTATTATAGAACTTGGCTTCTGCCATTCTCGTGTCCTCTTGGCCCTGTTGAAATCAGTGAGACTTCCCCATATATAATCTGCTCCTGGCAGATTTTTGACACCTATAAAATAACAGTCCTTGGGTAATTTATAAAGTGAGAGTGAAATATATGGATGCTCTTGCTTTCTGTGACTCTTGTGTACTTGATATGGTTGTTTTTAAATTTTACTACAAAACTGCTCCTGCTTTGCCTATGACATCTAAGATGAAAGAAACTTGGTATGGTGAAATCCATGATACAGGTGTGTGGTCTGATATCTCAGCTTATCTGAAATAGAAGACTGTGCTGAATTGAGACCTTTGTCATATGCACACTGTATTATGCATCTGTCCAGATTGCTCACTTGGATGATACAATGGAAATCAGTGCAAGGCAAGCTTGTAAGCATGTTGTTGCTGTAAAACAATCCCTTCCCCCCCTTTTCTTCTCTCGAATGATGTAGTAGCACAGGTATATTTATGTAACTTCTATACCATTTCCTGTTTAAAAAATAAAGAAAACGATGTGTGACAATGGCAGTGTAAATGATTAAAACAAGGCCAAGCAGCAGCAGCAACGGAGCATAAGCATAAGAAATAACAATACAGTGGTGCCCCGCAAGACGAATGCCTCGCAAGATGGAAAACCCGCTAGACGAAAGGGTTTTCTGTTTTGGAGGTGCTTCGCAAAGCGAATTTCCTATGTGCTTGCTTCGCAAGACGAAAATGTCTTGCGAGTTCCTGCGGGGTTTTTTTCCTCCCCCCCCCTTTTTCCCAAGCCTCTAAACCGCTTATCAGCTGATGGCTAAGCCGCTTAACAGCTTATCGTTAAGCCGCTTATCAGCTGATCGTTAAGCCGCTTATCAGCTTATCGTTAAGCCGCTTATCAGCTGATCGTTAAGCCGCTTATCAGCTGATCGTTAAGCCGCTTATCAGCTGATCCACTAAGCCCGCTAAGCCGCTAATACTGTAGCACTAATCCGCTAAACCGCTAATGGGCTTGCTTCGCAAGACGAAAAAACCCGCAAGACGAAGAGACTCGCGGAACGGATTCTTTTCGTCTTGCGAGGCACCACTGTATAGACCACAGTTTGCACCAGTCATTAAACAGGAAAGTTTGAGGATACTGGAAGGTTGTCTTAAGATATTTCAGAGTAAAAAAAGACAAAGCAGGGCACTTGGCCTTAGAAGCACAGTGTATCATTGTGGTGCTGTGTCAGGGAACTGCCATCAGCTCAGGGGCGAGAGGTGGAAGGGCAGTTGTGTTATAGGGAGCCTCCAAAGATCTTACGAAGTAGTTCTTCCTCTGGCGAGGAGGGAAGCCACACTTCCAGTGGGGAGGGGGTGCAAGGATCAGAAGATGCTAGGGAGAGCCTCAACACCAAGCCTGAGCAAAGCAGAGGGGAGGCAAGTCCCCCTTTGCCAGTGCCCGTTCTGAGCAGTAGTCTTCGGCGCAGAGAGGGGAGGAGAAAGTTGGGGGTCACACGGCTGTTATGCTGGGAAGGTATAAGGACCACCCACTCCCAGATTCTGCTAGCGACTGAGCAGACATGGACTTGTGATGCTCTGCACTGTAAATAGTTTGTACAGATAATAAAACCTAGAAAAGCCAGGTTGGAGTCTTGCCTGTTTGCTCCCGAGCAACCGCATCAGCACCTGACATGCTGCAACAGAGAAAGCCCTGTTCCATGAGCACAGAAGCTCATGTGGGTGTCTTAGCAGTTGTGGGAGGTTCATACAATAGAAGGTGTTGCTTGAGGAATACAGACCATATGGAGCTGTAAAGGTCATTGCTGCTATGAGGGAGTGCCCTACAGTTAACAGCTATGTGATATTTTAAAGCTGTTTAATCTGCCATGTTTTTCCCTTTCTTATGATGACCTCTTTAAAAAAATAACTTGGCTACTGTATTCTGTGCCAGCTGAAGCTTTCAAAAAGTTTTTTAACGTCTTATCATCTATGGGGTGAAGGTGGAGGCTCTTGTTTCCAGCAGATTTGACAGCCCAAATCCACGCTATGTGGTTCTCTTTTGTTTAAAAACGTGGGATCCGTATTGAGGCATCTCTGCTCTGCAGAAGTAAAAAACTTCAGCACTATCTTTGCTCTTTGATGTTGCTCCAAAGCACGGTGGAAGTGCAAAAATTATTTCTTACTGTGCATAATTACTATATTACCCAGCTTCACTGCTCAAATTGTATTGCTCCCCGGACTAATTGTTATTATACCACTCACTAAGCTATTGCTGAAGTTTACTCTCTGGTGAAGCCTTATCCCAGCTGTATCTCTTAATCAGTTTCTCTAGTTCATGCCTGGAGAGGATGTGCAGTGGAATGTTAATGCCCTGGAAGCTCACTTAAGTGAGATTGCGACTCTGGACAACTTTTCTTTGGCCAGGCTGAAAAAGTCTGTGAAAGGAACAAAACCATTGAATAGTACAATGGCAGCTTGGCCATATCATGCTATATTCAGATCACCAGTCCTACAAGTGGAAGCAAGCACAATAACTTTCACTAGTGCACCTGAATCAAGATGGTGGTGACTTCACCTGGTTTTTGGTGTGATGGGTCTAGAAGAAGAAGAAGAAGAGTTTGGATTTGATATCCCGCCTTTCACTCCCTTTAAGGAGTCTCAAAGCGGCTAACATTCTCCTTTCCCTTCCTCCCCCACAACAAACACTCTGTGAGGTGAGTGGGGCTGAGAGACTTCAGAGAAGTGTGACTGGCCCAAGGTCACCCAGCAGCTGCATGTGGAGGAGTGGAGACGTGAACCCGGTTCCCCAGATTATGAGACTACCGCTCCTAACCACTACACCACACTGGCTCTCCAGTCTAAACCTACTTCCAGTCTAAACCTACAAATTGCACCATCCATTTAAAATTCACAATATTTGTTTGGTTTCTAAAGAATAATAATACCCGGGTAGGACTGGTTACTCCCTGCGTGTAGCATAGATTGGAATGACCTATTCTAAAATATGTATCGGGCAGGGTTTTTTAAAGGGATTTTGTTGAGAGCAGTAAAGGTTTATCTTGGTTGATAGGATTTGGTTTGCAATAAAAATATCTCTGGAAAGGAGTAGAAGGCACGGAGTGTAGAATTTGTTATTGGTTTCTTTGGGAATTTGTATCGTGTTCAGGATGTAGTGAAACAAAGCTTTGCCGGGCTTAGCTCCAAAGCGTACTTAAAGAACAGGGTACCACTGAACATACTGAGAGTGTCTTTCCCTTACAGCTGATCCCAAAATAATTTGGATTAGGGCAAATGTTTCAGGTCAGAGGGAGCAGTTTTGTGGCACCTCTTTTAAGAAACAGAATACTGGCTATAGTTGTAGATTTGTTAAGAAAATGTTATCTGTTCTTCACTAGATATTCTTATTCTTGCCATTCATATCTGTGTTGAGTGTGTGGCACACTATGGAAATTAAATTGGTTTGTTACAGACTAAAAAAGGATGTGGTCTGTCCTCAAGGAAATCTAATCATCCTTGTTATTTTCAACTGGAGTTGCTACGACATTCTTTCATATATATATATATAGAGAGAGAGAGAGAGAGAGAGAGACAAAGTAAGGCTGCTAGGCTGTTGTTTTTAACCGCATTTTAGTTGAAGGAATGCATGTCCATTTGTGCTCAAACCTCAAAATGTGGAATAGCTGGAAAGAAGCAAGGCGTTTTCAATTACTTTTAAGTGCATCTTAGAATTTCTGAATAACTCAGTAGAGGTTTTCTTTTAAATTTAATGTCACCAGACCCATAGATATTGCTAATGGACTTCGTTAAAAAGGATTTCTATTTGGAAGAGACACTTCCATATGTATTTTTAGAAGGTGTCATAAACATGCCACAATTACCTGGCAGAAATTAATGTTTTCTTGAGGCAATATCTGCCTGATTAAAGTCAGTTTTTAAAAAATCATCCAATTTTATTCCCAGGCTGCTTTTGTCCTGCAGAAATGTGAATGGCATTGTCTGCAGGAAATGGTTGCGTATGAGGTAGTGTGTGTGGCCTGAATTTTTGTTGTCTGCTACAAGTTAAATCAGGACAGCACTGGGAAGTTCCTGAACAATGAATACAATTAATTGCAACTTTATACTTTTGTTGTAATCCTAATTGGTGTACCGAGTTAGTGGGCGTGAATCCCACTAAAATCAGAGGTCGTATCTGTGCATAATTCATGATGGGACTAGGTTTGGGGTGGATCTAATAGAATACGGTCAATATTCTCTTCTGGAAAGCTTAAGGTTTTGAAATGGGCTATTCTTCTTGTGGGAACAACATTCTCTCGCTCTCTTTTTATTTTGTTCTCATTACAACTTGTTCCTAAGGGGCAACTTGAGCTAGAGTATGCACACAAGATCACTTCATATGGGCTTATTACCCCTTAGCACACTTAAGTTAAAATGCCTTTTGTTTTTGTGATAAGAAGGGTCAAATGATTGGGGTTGCTTTCAGATTGTTGCTATTTAGCAGGTTACAATGAGCAAATTCGGGTTGCATAATAAAAGTGGATTTGGTGCAATTGCCCAACAAACTTACCACCTCCCTGGAGTTTTTGCGGTAAGGAAAGTGATAGGAAAACACACTAGAAAGTGCGGGATAACAATTGCTTGAATCAACATTATATAACTTCACTGCAAACAAATCAGGATGAAGGCCCAGTAAACAGGTTGTCTTGCAGCATTCAGAGTCATGCCCCCTCACTCTTTCACTGTCTGTGGAACAGCAAGTCTAATTGATCAAGAAAGATGGCAGTGGCGTGGGGAAGTGTTTGTTCCTTTTAGCACACAGATCTTGTGCATGTGTTGCGTTGTGATTTTAGGCTAGGCTAATTGTGTAATTGTGATTGTGAGTAGGCTAGCATCCACATACTCAGCCTGAAATGATAGGAAGGGGTTGCGAGGTAGCCTGTGTCACGCAAAACAAGAACCTCATTGCATGGAATAAAGTGGGACTGACACTTCCCGAACACGGCAATTGCACAAGCTGCCATTTGAATCTCTCACTTTGCTTTCACAGCTAGACCTGCAGCTCTGCATCCATGCCAAAAATGATCTGTATGTCATATGCATCTCTTTGCTTCCAGGGTATTCTGTTTTCAACTCCTGAGTGTTTGAAGGCTCCCCATGACTTAGTAAAGCTGTACTTGCATGAATCCAGTCGTGTTTACCGGGATAAGATGGTTGATGAAAAGGACTTTGTCCTCTTTGATAAACTACAGACAGAGACTGTGAAGAAGTTCTACGATGTAAGTGATGCAGGCCCATTTCAGTCGCTTACCTGAAGCAAAAGTCATATGTAGAGTGATGAAGAGGGTGGTATGCCTGTTTTCTCCTCCATCGTGGGAACAGAATCTTTGACCTGGATAAGCATCATGTTATTTGAGTGTCTCTGTATCCAAGTAACCATTACACAGAATTGACCATTACACCAAAATGTAAAAGGGAGGTGAACTGTGCTGTGTCTGAAAGCAGGGGCTGGGGTGAGAGCCTGATCATAAGCATATAATTTTTATTTTTTTATTCCCCCCCCCTCGTCAACAGACAACAGATCATGCATTTCTATTTGCTTGTTTGTTTTTTGTTTTGCTGGATTTGGATGGGCTTCATCTTTTCTGAAACCGAACATTGTGTTTCTTTGTTCTTTCTCATTAGGAAATAGAGGACACCTTGGAACAGGCTAGGAAGATGAACATGTTTTGTCATTTTGTAAAAGGCATTGGAGAGCCCAAGTACATGCCTGTTCAGAGCTGGGAATCACTGAATCAGATTCTGGTGGAAGCCTTAGAGAATCACAACGAGGTCAACTCTACTATGAACCTGGTGCTGTTTGAAGATGCCATGTGCCATGTGTAAGGGGGATGTTTTGTTTGGAGTGCTTCTGAGCTTTCTCTCGCTTGGGGATGGGCATGGTGGTGTGTCTGCAACCCACCTCAAAGTGGTGGGGAGATGGGTGGACAAAGGCTTTTGAAAAACAATATTCAAGTTCTTTGTTTGGACAATGGATACTAAAATGTTATTGCTTGTCAATCTGGGGCTTCAGGAAGGCCACATTATATAAACATCAGGATAAGAAAAAGACACTTATAAATATATTTGTTGAGGATGGTTTGATACATGCAGTGAGTGGTTTTCCAGTTGCCTATGGGCTTTGATTTTAGTTGTTCGAGAAGCAAGGATGCTGAGACTGCCCCAAATGCATGTTCTTCAGAACGCCAGATCACACACAAACCCCATCTCTCCCAGCTGTTACAAAATGATATTTCTTTCATTAGAAAGGGGCGGGAGGGGCAGTCTAACTGTTTCTGCAACTCCAGGCAACAAATTCAATCACTGTCACAAAAGCGAACAATGCATACAAAACTTGCTGCTCGCCTCCTTTGTGTGCTGGGGAGTGTAGCGTCCTTTTATTTCCCGCACCAGAGGGCCTTGATGTTTAATACAGTCGTAGTGGCTCTGCATGCCACAGTGCTTTTATTCCACTTGGTTACTAGAGAGCATTTTATCTTGAGTAGTTTCGTGCCGACCAGGCTGTACTAGGACCTGGTGTTCAGTGCACAAAGGCAGGCACCCGCAGTGATGTTGTGTGTCATGCTTGTAAAAGGAAAGCTGCCACGTTCGCTCACAGAGCCTCCCTGCATGTTACAGACAGGTGCCAGACCCATCCTGTTCCCCCCCACCCAGGTTGTAGCCTGGCCTTAGATGACAGTGAAGGGTTCTTGTTCTTCCTTGAAGAGCAGAATGTTGTGACTGAGGTCAGAGTCACGTGACCCCTTTCACGGGAATCCGCCTAGAGTGGCTGGGGAAACCCACCCAGATGGGCGGGGTACAAATAATAAATTATTATTATTATCTTTTAGCCTTGGCAAAAAAAAAAAAAAAAGGTAGCAGAAGCTACTGGTACTTGCACAAATGAACCATATAAAATGATGAATTTGCCATCTCATGCTGCATGCTATTAGCTGCTTCTTTTTGCATTGAATGGCAGAAGGCATAGGCCACATGACCGGCTTCCTAACAGATGAAATGTTGCTTGGATTGAAGAAGGTGACCACAAAATCGGCTAAGTGATTTGGCCCCTGCTTCTTATTCCAGGTCCTGGACAGCTGGAAAAGTCTTCTCCTGTAAACTTGCCCACAAAAGATTTGCAGATCAGACCCTTGTTATATTATGGCTCCCTCATCATGAGAGGTTATTCATTTATTTAGAGTGGTCTGTGGGGACCCAATGCTGGTCCTTTTTGATGGCTGCTCCAGGCCTCTGACATTCCTTGTCTAAGGAGACCCGTCAAAATCCATTCCTGCAAAAGTTTTCAAGAGAAATAAAGATCATTGTTAGCCGCTTTGAAAATAGGCTTTTAATATGAATGCCTTTCTTTAAATCTCCAACACCTTCTTGTTCTTACTGTATTTGATTTTATTTCCTTTTCTGTAGAGAGCACAATCTATTTTATGATATTTGGCTTTATTGCTTGCATTTGTTGCTTTTGTTTTTGCATATCAGCTCTCATATAAATGCAGCCTTGAGTGCCTTGGCAGATAGCTGGGTTATAAATAAACACCTCCTTTACCCTTAGCAGGTATGAATTGAACGTTAGACATACAAGAAGCGAAGTTAGGTTTTAATAGCTGAATCAGTAGCTCAGAAGCTGAAATCCATCTTCACTAACCACTAAAGGGTTTTGAGCCCTTCCTTTGCAAGCTCATAACTTTAATAATTGCTGGGCTTTGTCAAGGTTTGTTCACGTCTCCAGGCAAAACAAATAGCTTTGTATGCAGGCAGCCAGACATCATCGGTGCCATGCACTACAAGAATGACGGTGTAATCCAAATGAATGAAAGTGATGATTTCTTTGTGATATTTACTGGTACGTTTACTATGTACCAAGGAGTTGTAGTGACTATAAGGCAGCAAAATGCAAGGACAGTGTAGAGAACAATGTCCTTCAAGGTCAGATTGTACTTCATGGGCCACATCACATCATACTTAGAATGTACCAATACAGCAACATACCTCCATGCCTATGAACAAATGTAGCTCCTTATTCTGTCACCCAGTGATTTGGGTTGCATGCACTAGCCTGGTCTCATATACTCCCCTCTCCTCCTCCAGTGTGGCTAAGACGAGGTGCAAATGGAAAGCTTTGCTTCTATTTTCAGTTAATCATGGATTATTATGGTGTTCAAACCCTAAACTATTATAGTCCAGAGACATTAGCCTGAATGGCAATGATTTGCTTGCAAGGGGATAGAGATAATACGTTCTCCTCTTGCGCCTAGGAGAAAACTCCTAGATGGGTTAGTACCTGCTTGAGATTGGTGGGTAGTTCCTACCTCTTAGGAAGTATCTCTTCTGCGCTGCCTTCCTGCTGGTTCCAGAACCATGATAAGTTCATTAAGCAAGAACTCTGGTTTCATTAAGTTTCAGATTCCACAAGATATGTAAATCAAAGGCACTGGCAATTGAACTGCTTATTAGCATACTAGATTACATAGATTGTTATAGTTGTGTTTCCAAAAAATGCAGTTAGGTTCAGTCCATGCTGGAGAGGTGCAAAGGCATATAAATCCCATTTAAGAGGCAGAAAAAGTGATGAAAGAGGACTCAGAATGCTACTAATTGGGTATAGATTTACTGGTGTTTCTATTCAGGTGTCATAATGGGTTGAAAATTTGAACCTAGTTCTGAGTATAACAGGAGATACCCCTAATGCCATATACTGAAATGTACCACAGAGGAAAAACGCTATAATACAAAGTGGTTGTGTACCATCCTATTTAGCTGCCGTATCAATCGTATCCTGGAATCTCCCAGAGGTAATGCGCTACTGGTTGGTGTGGGAGGAAGTGGCAAGCAGAGCCTGACGAGATTGGCAGCTTTCATTAGCTCACTGGAGGTCTTCCAAATCACCTTGAGGAAAGGCTATGGGATTCCTGACCTGAAGGTGAGCAGCTCATAAAAGTGGGGGTGAAAATAAACTTAAGTTTATCTGTTAGCTTAGAATAAGACTCTGTTTAGAATTTAATGTGTTTTAAATTGCTCTGTGCAAAAGAAACACTTATGCTGAAAGCCCTGTTTCACAAGGAGATGTTCTTGCACAGGGCTTTGGCTGATGGGACTCATTAGTTGAATCCCACCCAGTGATATAACTTCAGTAGTTTCAAGACAATGAGTTGATCCAAAGTTACATAAAGGTCCATACAACAGCGCTGCCTCAGAATGCATGTGAGGAGTTTTAGTTTGAAAGTGTTCCTAAATTGAGTTCTCCCGGCCTATTCCTAACCTAATCAGGTTCCTAGGCTGGAAACCTTCCATTTGTAGAGAGCTTTTAATTTCAGTGTACATTTAAATAAGCATTCACCCCATACTTACTTTCTGTAGTGGTATAATCTCATGGGCAGAACTACAAATCTTTGCTGAACATTTGAATCTGTTTTAAGAAAGATCAGTCATTAAGGAAAGTTCGTCATAGACTGGCAGATGGAATGACAAGAGAATTTTAATTATACATTTATTTTTTTCTTTAAATACCAGTGTTGAAGAGGAGTGTATAAGGAAGACGTGAATATTCAGAGTAGTGGTGTTGTCCAGTTATTGATCTTCTAATAAAGCTTTGCAATGAGACTTTAATGACTATTGTGACTCAGACAATAATGCTGAGCTTTGATATTATGCATCTTGGGATAGAATGTGAGGTTATATATTTCCTTCCCACAGTTTCATGTGTGTACAACAATACTCAGTAGGATCTGCAATGTGGTTAAAAATGTATGCAATTTATTCTGCAGGCATACCAGCATATTTGGTTGAATTCTGAATTTAGGCATCAGCATGGTTGGAATATCACCTCATAGCAGATAGCCGAATTTTTGGTGCTTCGATATACATGCCTTTTCCTTTCTTGTATCTGCAGGCAGACCTGGCAGCACAGTACATAACAGCAGGTCTAAAGAATGTTGGTACCGTCTTCCTCATGACGGACGCTCAAGTGGCCGATGAGAGGTTTTTAGTTTTGGTAAATGACTTGCTTGCTTCAGGTATGGATCTTGGCAATTTGAATATCTAGGCAGACAAACCAAGAGCAAATCAAAATTGTGAAATGTTTTCCAGAGAACACACATAAATCAGATCCAGCTGCAAACTTTATTCCAAGGAACAGTTTTCTTTATAGCAGGAATGAGGGAGCCCTCTGGATGTGTTGGGCTACGACTCATATCATCCCTGATCATTGCCCATGCAGACTCCAGCTAAAAGGAGTTGGAGCCTGACAGTATCTAGAAGGCCACAGATTTCCTGTTCCTATTTCAGAATCCATCTTTCATGCGGGTGTGCACACATGCGCACACACGTTCACAATGCTACCTACTTACCTGGAAGTAAACTATTGGAATGTGAGCACAATGAGTTGCATACACTTAACTCATCCTTTTACCATAAGGTATTCTGCTTCCTCATCAGGCTGTCCCCTCCTTATCCTCTCCTTGTACCCCCTCCAATCTGCTCTATAGAGTTGGGGGGAAACCACAGAGCAGATTGGAGGAGGGGGGCGGAGGTGGAGGGGAAGTTCTGTTGTTGTGCAAGTGGAAGTCCTTATGTTAATGAGATGACTTCTTTAGATAAAACCCTGGAGAAGGCCATCCATGGTAGATGCCATGACTATAATTCAAGACTCACTCAGATCAGCTTAGATCAGCTGGTGACTGGGTTTTTGTTATGTCCCTAAACATACGGCCCATTCCTTTCAGACAGCAATAGCATTTTTCTTGCTATTTTAACTCAAACAATAACCCTGAAGATTTTTACTCCCCTACTGACTTTGCATGCTCCATGTATTCTTTCCCCCTCTCATCTTCCTGTTTTTATCTTTTATCAACATGTTGAGCTGTGTTTTAAGAATTTTATTGTGCTTTACTGTTGGTTGGCTTGTGATATTGCTGTTGTGATATGTTTGTTTTGTTGTGATTTTAATTGTTGTAAGTTGCCTGATGTAGAATCCTAGAACTGGAGAATTGGAAGGTACCCAGAGGGTCATCTTGTCCAGCCCCTGCAATGCAGGAATCTCAACTAAAGCATCCATGACAGATGACCATCCAACGTCTGCTTAACCCCCCCCCCCCCAGTGAAGGAGAGTCTACAACCTCCCAAGGGGGGGTTGCACTGTCAAATAGCTCTTACTATCAGAAAGTTATTTCTGATGTTTAATAGGACTATGAATGTTTTAGAAAGATAAAAAGATATACAGGCCTGGTTCTCACATGATGCTAAAATATGTGTCCTCTCTGGCACAGCCATGAGGAAGATTATTCATTATGTCTGAATCCGGACAAAGAGTGGTTAGTTTGGCAAAATGGCCAACCTCAGACTGTGATTTATGATCCCGGCTTGATTCCCTCATGCACAAAAGTTCCTGATTCAGGTGAAATGAGTGATTGGGTTAGCTGCTAATGGAAGCAAAGGGCCCCAGTCTTTACCATGTGGCCACACCAGAGAGCTCATGAGCCCAAAGTGCTCTTTTCCATAATGTCAGAATACAAACATAGCCTCTTTGGTGCCTATTTGGTATATAGGTATAGTGGTAACTTTGGATGTTTCCGCCTTGGCTGCAAGAAACGATTTACATCCGGGATGTGGAATGATGACAAATGGCTCTTTCTGTAATGCTGATTTTCAGTTTGCACCTCACTGTTTCTTCTGTTCCTTTGCTTTATTTCTTTATCTTGGGAGATGTGCTAACAGCCCCAAGGTGCTTCTTGGTGTACTCTTTCTATTTTATCAAATACCTACTGTAGAAATAATTCAGCTGTAAGGTTAGTCCCTGTGGGCTTACCTAGAGGCCCATTGAGACAGAATCAAGTGGGCTTATTAGTATGGTTATAACTGTTTGCTTTGGACTCCTTCCCACTCAACAGCTGTGTGAAGATGTTCTGCTCTGTGCAGAATTCATGTTACCAATGATGCAAAGATCACAATGGGTAAAATTACTTCTTTGTTTCCAGGAGAAATTCCTGATCTTTTTCCTGATGATGAAGTTGAAAATATCATTGGTAATATGAGAAATGAAGTAAAAGCCCAAGGATTGATGGACACCAGGGAGGCCTGTTGGAAATTCTTTATTGATAGAGTTAGACGGCAGCTCAAGGTAGGACTGTGTGGTCCCCAAGGACCAGTCATCTGCTGATGCTTTTCAGTTATGCTTTGAAAAATAAAGGATCTTGTGCTTCCCACAGCTATTTCTGTTGGCTGGCTTTTTGCAATAAATTTACTAAGCAATTTCCTCCCGAATGTATTCACATTTGAGTGCTAAGAAAATGTGAAATCCCTGCAACAGAAACATAAAATCAAGGGAAATTGTCTGGATCCTACCTAAAACACGAGTAAGAACCACACATGTATTTGGGGGGTGGGGGAGGGGAATGACTGTGTGGCAAAGCCCTTAGATAAGTGTACCTTCTGTTTCTGAACTGTGGATCTGTGCCATGCATTTTTTGGAACTTGCTGTAAGTCAGCTTATGGCATGGCTTGAAAGCTGTAAGGACAAGCCGTACCACTGGAACGTTTTTGTGTGGTGTATGGTAAAGGTAAAAAAGGTGAAGGAGCCCTGGATGGTTAAGTCCAGTCAAAGGCGACTATGGGGTGTGGTGCTCATCTTGCTTTTCAGGCCGAGGGAGCCGGCATTTGTCCACAGACAGCTTTCTGGGTCATGTGGCCAGCATGACTAAACTGCTTCTCACACACGAAGGACCGTGCCGAGTGCCATAGTGCATGGAAACTTTGCTTATCTTCCCGCTGCAGCGGTACCTATTTATCTACTTGCACTGGCATGGACTGTAGCCTGCACTGTGTGAGAGAAGGGAGGCAATCAAACCAGTCAAACAAATCCTTCCCTCCTTGAGAAGTGTATTGCTGCCACCCAGTTGACACCTTTCCCTCAGTTTGCCTCTGCTAAATACCATATTTTTTGCTCTATAAGACTCACTTTTTCCCTCCTAAAAAGTAAGGGGAAATGTGTGTGCGTCTTATGGAGCGAATGCAGGCTGCACAGCTATCCCAGAAGCCAGAACAGCAAGAGAGATCGCTGCTTTCGCTGCGCAGCGATCCCTCTTGTTGTTCTGGCTTCTGAGATTCAGAATATTTTTTTTCTTGTTTTCCTCCTCCAAAAACAAGGCGCGTCTTATGGTCTGGTGCATCTTATAGAGCGAAAAATATGGTAGTCCTTTAACCTTTTGTTACCTACCTCCTATACTGTGCAGAGTCGTATGGCAATTAACTCTTAGTTAACCCCCCCCCCCAAACAATGATTTTACTTATGGTTCTAGTAAGGCAACAAGTTTTAAAAGGTTTTTTTGGTTGGGGGAATAAAATTTTACAGCTTGAGTAGATACCCAAGAGAGCAAATAAAAAGTGAACAGAGATCAACACATCCAGCTGTATCTATTATAGACTTGTGCCCCTTATCAAACTAATATTTAACCATTTGCATCCACCAGGACAGATTCTGTATGTTTGTGGTCTTTGTTTCTCCTGCTGTCTTCTAACAGCTTGGGCTCTCTTAAAGCATTTTGGCCCTTTCTCTCTCTTGCAGCTCTTCACATTTTTGTTTCTACATTTTCTAGATTGTTATCTGTACAAAATTTGTGCAATTAGTTATGTACAATCAGTTAAAAAGTTTTTCTGATTAAATTTCTTTCTCCACGTTACCACTTTGTCTCTAGACTGAACTTTTGAATTTCCTGTGCACAACATCCTGAGCAAAAACTTCCTCTTGTGTTTTTAACCTTCCTCTGAGCTTTTGATCTCCCAGTGCAGGGGAATGTCTAAAGCAGTGGTGTCCAAACTTTTTTCAAAGAGGGCCAGATTTGATGAAGTGAAGGGCTGTGAGGGCCAACCAAAGGGCCAAACAACGGATTAGGCCCCCAAAACATACTTTGGACATGGCTGGTATAAAGCAAATGTCACCATTTTACAACCAAATACTGAACACAAAATGGCTGAAAGTCCTACTTCTTCAAATCTTGCTTTCTCAGTTTCTCAGCATCTGTTTTCTGTTCCTTCAGGTTGCTCTTTGCTTTTCCCCAGTGGGGAACAAGCTGAGAGTTCGTAGTCGGAAGTTCCCAGCCATTGTTAACTGTACAGCAATAGATTGGTTCCATGAGTGGCCCCGAGAAGCTCTGGAGTCAGTCAGCCTGCGCTTCTTGCAAGGGACAGAAACTATTGAGGTAAGCAATTATTTGAGGACTGCTTCCCACATACAGATAGGTAGCCGTGTTGGTCTGCCATAGTCAAAATAAAAAAAATCCTTCCAGTAGCACCTTTAAGACCAACTAAGTTAGTTCTTGGTATGAGCTTTCGTGTGCAAGCATCTCCCATTCCCACACCATTTCGTGTGCAAGCATCTCCCATTCCCACCACCCTTCTGAGTAATACCCCTCCCCACCTTCTCACTATATAGAAGGATCTGGCAACTTCTGTTTCAGTGTATCTGAAGAAGTGTGCTTGCACACGAAAGCTCATACCAAGAACTAACTTAGTTGGTCTTAAAGGTGCTACTGGAAGGATTTTTTTTATTTTGCTTCCCACATAACTTCTTTCCTTTACTGAGATTCAAAACCCAAGGAGGTCCTTGAGAAGATAATACACGCAAAGCCCAACTTCTGGAATGCCATTGCTGCAGTTGTGAGGCTTGGTAACTAAGCTGCTATATTATTTCAGGCCTGTTCATGGGGCATTTAGCCATCTGGCTCAAAATATTTCCTCTTCCATTTTATTTTTAGGCTTCAGTGAAGGAATCCATAAGCAAGTTCATGGCTTATGTGCACACCAGTGTTAATGAAATGTCCCGTTCTTACCTGAGTAATGAACGTCGTTATAACTACACCACCCCCAAGTCATTCTTGGAACAGATTAAGCTCTATCAGAATTTGCTGCTTAAAAAGGAGAAAGAACTGACAGCAAAAATGGAGCGGCTAGAGAACGGCCTGCAGAAGCTTAGCAGCACATCTGCACAGGTGAGGAGGCCTTTGTTGCTAAGTGGGATGCAAAGTAATGCAAATATTGTAAAGGTTGGAGATGAAAAGAATATCTATCTATCTATCTACACACACACACACACACACACACACACACACACACTCTCACACTCACATACAAATGACTTCCTTCTTCATTATGGCATCCTGTACCCTTTAGAAGCACATATGAAACAAACAATTTATATGTGTGGGGTCAGTTGTGTGGGTCTTTTCTGTATTACTATTACTGTGTATCTTAGACTGCTGTTTGCCTGTATGTGTGTGCAAAGAGGACTACCTTCAGCCTTACGTTTATAAATTGGATTTATATAAATTGTTGTTTGCTATCTGTAATGAATTTGGGGTGTGTGTGTGATACATTAACAGGGCAGTTTGCCTCACCCCTGCCATTGTCAAGCCGAGTGCTTTCCTCCCAGAAGCACTGCACCCTGCTGCTTTCACAGATCAGATAATGAGGTGGATGGGCTTGTGGGCTGATTAAAAAACTGGAGCTGTGCCAGAACGTAGGGTGAATTCAATTCCTGCTCTACATCGTCTTGTTCTTTTTACTGAAGCAACTGCTATGCTCCTTGAAGAAGGACGATATTAAGAGCCAGTTTGCATATAGCACTAAGCTAAACCACAGCTAAGCATGAACAAGTTAAGCATGTGTGTACGCAAAGCAATAAATTGTGGATGTTTTGGTCCTCTTCTGGTACTGTTGGAAGCTAAGCTGTGTAGAGTTGCATGCAAAGTCAGCCTCGTGGTTTGCCTCACTTCAGACAAACTATGAGCTCAAAGTTGGTTCTTTTTTCCTTTTGCAATAGACATTTATTGAAAGCCCCCCCCCCATAGAATATTGTATTCCATGACATATAAACCATAACATTATAAAAAGAAAACATTGGTACAAGTGAGACACATTGCAAAGTAGAGGTGAGTACTGTACTGCGAACATTACATTTGGATAAAACCTACATAAACCAATGTATATGAAATTGAGCAAGGGACTAAACATTCTTGAGTATCATATCAGACCAGAGAGGACAATGTGAATCTGGCAAGGTGGAGGAAGGAGAGAGAGCCACCTCAATGAGTTACAAATTTAGTAAAAAGGTAAAAGGAAGAGGTAAAGGGGACCCCTGATCATTAGGTCCAGTCGTGACCGACTCTGGGGTTGCAGCACTCATCTTGCTTTATTGGCCGAGGGAGCTGGCGTACAGCTTCTGGGTCATGTGGCCAGCATGACCAAGTCGCTTCTGGCGAACCAGAGCAGCACATGGAAACGCCATTGACGAAGAAGGACTTCTTAATATTTATCCCTCTAATTTGACATGATCAGTTACTTTTTCTACAACCAAGGTTTGTTCTTGGCTTACCTGTTGTGTTGTTTTTTTTGTGGGGGATGAACCGCAAGCCCAGGTTCACAAGTTGCTCTTCGTACCCGCACACTTGTTCACTCGTGCAAAACAACGAACATCTGCTGGCATACTGAAAATGCCAAGGGCTGCGGGCAGGCTGCCAGAGAAAATATCTCAAGCAGCTGTGAGCCCTGTAAGTCCTATGTGCACCCAGAAATCTATTCTCAGTGGTTATTCCACCCCCACTTTGTGAATCTTTTAGAGCTGCGTTGTTTTATCATGTATCTCATGAAGTGGACTCCAGTCTACAAAAAATTATGAAACTGTCAATTTTGGTTTCTCTCAGTTTCTCATTTCCCCCAATCTTAAATTTAGTTCTCCATATTTCCACATCAGTTAGTGTCTTTTCTTAGAATGGCAATGGCGTCCACTTGAGAAGTGCCGGAACTGAGTTCCTGGGAGCTCCCCCTGAAAAAAAGCCCTGGCTTCCCTGATCTTCACAGTACAGTGGTACCTCGGGTTAAGAACTTAATTCGTTCTGGAGGTCCATTCTTAACCTGAAACTGTTCTTAACCTGAGGTACCACTTTAGCTAATGGGGCCTCCCGCTGCCGCCGCGCCACCAGAGCATGATTTCTGTTCTCATCCTGAAGCAAAGTTCTTAACCTGAGGTAGTATTTCTGGGTTAGTGGAGTCTGTAAGCTGAAGCATCTGTAACCCAAGGTACCACTGTACAGTATTGCCAGTACATGCAGGGAATGAGAAGCTTTCGGGCAACCATTTTATTTTCAGAACTCTTCTCCCTCTGAGAAGGGAATTGCATTCCACTTAGCTTCCTGTGCCTGCCCTGAGGCAACCTGTTAGCATTTCTTTTGTTTTTTAAAAAAGGTTTCATTGAATTCCAGACTTGAGTCTCTCCTGCTGTAGCAATTAATTGCTGACCTTTCTGATGCAGTGAATGTAGTAGTCCTGAAACCCCTGGCACAGGTAATCGGATTAAAAGAGCCTGCTGGGAGCCTACTGGGAAGCCTCTCTGTTCTTAATGCTCCTACTTTTTGTGCAGGATTTTTACCTTCTGTCCCCCTGGGAATTATGTAGCGCTGGCCTTGCTTGTATCTGGCTTGCTTTGTTCTCCTTTCCGTCAATATCCACAAATCCATCTAAGGTTCCCTCAGAGAAAACACATCTCCCCCCTTCTCAGTTGAGGGGAAAACAAAGCATGTGGATTGGTCAGGCCTTAATTTTCAGGGTTGAAGAGCTGTGTGGAAGCAAGTTGGGTTGCTTTGAGCTTGTTAGCTTAACCCTGTGGGCCAACACAGAGGGTAAGAAGCATACCAAAGTTGTACCACTTGTCTGGTCATGATTACCCTCTACTATATTGCCATATATTGCTTTGCTTGTTAGCCATATCCTCCCACAATGTCTCTGGAAGGGCTTTTACTGAATGGCTTATGTGGAATCGTATAAGCCCAGAAGAAGAAAAACAACAATGCTTTCTTTTTTTAAACACGCTTGCAACCATTGATGACCAGGTTGAAAATATAATCCTATTCACATAAAAGAAACTAAGCTTTCTTACACCTTCCCTCAGTTGATGCCCCCGTTAGCCATCTTGTGATTTGTCGGCCATTGTTATTTTATTATTTATTTATTTATTTATTTATTTATTTATTTATTAAATTTGTATACCCCTTCATTTGTAGGTCTCAGGGTGGTTCACAAGATAAAAACACAAAATACTTAATAAAAACAAGAACTAAACAAACCAATATGTATATGACTTCATGGAAGAGTATTAAGACCAGAACATGTGGGGTTTGTTTTCTCCTTCATCTTCAAAATAAAGATCTAATACTTCATTGAAACCTACATTAAGTTTTCAGCTCAAATCCTAGCCCAATATTATGGCCGCCAGTGCAGATTTTAGCATCTCAACTTACACTTTCCCCACCTCAGATTGGTTTGGTATTAGTGACATGGTTCAGATGCCCAAACTTCACATTACAAGTATTTGCTTGATGGTGCTCTTAAAACAATAAAAGCTGCTTTGTGTTGGCAGTATTTGGGAGTGAAGTGGGGGCATTTGTACTTTCCCACCCATTATTTCACTGTTTCATATCTCCCTCTCCCCCCCACCCCCCATCAAATGTGTGTTTGCAAGGCCAGAAATGCATTTGAAGCCTCATGGGGGAAATGTCATTGAAGGAAGCAATATGGAACAAAGACATGATGGGTGTGAAAGTGTACATGCCCCTTCCACTGCCGTGTCTCCACATACAAACGTTGCCCACTGGAATAACATCACCGCCACACATTTTTGCATGCAATGCTTAGTTTAGGGTTAAGTATTAAGGTTTCAGTGTTTGCTTTTCATGAGTGATGAAGCTTAAAAAGGTAAAGGTAAAGGTACCCCTGCCCGTACGGGCCAGTCTTGACAGACTCTAGGGTTGTGCACTCATCTCACTATATAGGCCGGGAGCCAGCGCTGTCCGCAGACACTTCCGGGTCACGTGGCCAGCGTGACAAGCTGCATCTGGCGAGCCAGCGCAGCACACAGAACGCCGTTTACCTTCCCGCTGGTAAGCGGTCCCTATTTATCTACTTGCACCCGGGGGTGCCTTTGAACTGCTAGGTTGGCAGGCGCGGGGACCGAACGACGGGAGCGCACCCCGCCGCGGGGATTCGAACCGCCAACCATGCGATCAGCAAGTCCTAGGCACTGAGGTTTTACCCAGAGCACCACCTGCATCCCTAAGTATTAAGGTTTCAGTGTTTGCTTTTCATGAGTGATGAAGCTTATTCTGCTTTAAAAACAGTTTCCCTTCCTTTGTCAGAGGATCTGTACACAGGGACAATTATTCTGCTTTGTTGCATTTTCCTGGCTTTCAAATACAACCCTGGTTCTTAATACTTTGGAGCCTTTCTTGGGCTTTTTTTTTTAGTTCCTTTTAAAAATATGTCAAATCTTTAACCTTCAATTACTGTTGTATACTCTGCATTTTTTTAAAGAAGGCTTTGTCTGGAAATGCCATTGCATCTTACAATGAGAGCCAGTGGATTGCATTTCTATCCTCTCCCTTTATATAGCTATTATAAGGGTTGTGCAGAGCTGACAAGTCAATCCCTTGGTTGCCTCATCGGAGCACTTAAAGCCCGATAAACTTTCTATTCATACATGTATCCAGCATGCAATTACTTATCATAGGCTGAAGGCTCTAAGCCATATCTAAAAGCAGCCTCCCCCACAAAACCCCCAAATCTCTCTTCCTTCAATTTCCCCACATCTCCAAAGAATTTTAAATGAGCCAAACTTGCCACTGAGTTTTGCTGACCAAAGTGCTTATGCACCCCCAAGTAAGCTAAGGGTAATTTTGCTTCCTCCAGCAGAACAACGGGAAATGAAAATGGATTAGTTGTTCTGCAAAGGCATACACAAAGGACAGGGCTCTATTCAGAGCTTACACAAAATGCCTGCCACTTACTTTAGGGCGATTACAGGGTGTTTAAAACGAGTGCTGAAAATGGCATGGAATCCCAGACCAATTATATGTCTGCCTTTCCCCACAGGCAAAGGTTTACCCTGGAGCTCCAGAGCTTACCCTTGCAGGTTAAATAAAAAGAACATTTGTTCTGTATAGTGCTGTAGTGTTCTTATAAAGGAATTGAAGCTGGTGCTGTCACAGGGCCTGCAAAGAGTTCTTCATTGAAAGCAGTATGGCTGTCATAGCATGTGGAAACTAGTTCTACATCCTTAAAAAAACACATCTCCAAAGAGATTGCTTTGTGTGTCTTCTTCAGCCATTGTGCCACATCCCACCTTTTCTCCAACGACAGAAAGTGCATCACCAACCGCACACTCAAGGAAGAGCTGCATGTGCCATGAATGTACAAGTCTGAAGAAGGAAGAGTGTTTGTTGTTATTAGGAATGGGTCCCAAATTGCATAGCAGCTTGGAGTTAGAAACCATCTTGATCTATAATAACGTTGTTGTTGTTTTTAAGTCAGCTGAGATGAGGATGTTTTCAGTATGGGGCAAGAAAAAAGCCATCTCAGAGTACAGTTAAATCACAATATCCCAGTTTCCATCTGGATTGCTTTTGGGGAGATCAAGCTGGGTTTTGAGATGGAAAGAGCAGACAGCCTTTCTCCCAGAAATGGAGGTGAAATGCACTCACAGCTTAAGTTGGCCGAGGCTCTCATAAAGCATCTGGAAGGTGTTTATCTGCACATGCTGATGACCCTTCTTTTTGTTCTGCAGAATTAAGCTGCCAGTACTTTCAGCAGATGATCACTGATGAGGATACACTGGTGCCCAACCCATACAGCAGCTTCTGTCCCAGCACAGAGGAGACAGGAGAAGCTCAAGGAATAGGATTAGGGTGAAGCTGAAGCAGGGTTGCCCTTATGTGGGGAAATTGTAAGAGGATTAAATGAAGCCCAGGTGTTGAGAGGGTGAATATAGAAAAGGTATGATGGGGCAACTTTCTGGTTCATGTGTGGGTCAAGAGGTACAGAACCCCCTAAATATTTGATGCTACATGCAGCAATCAGCCAGATGTCAGATCAAAATACAGGTGACATAGCAGATGTTCACTTTCCAGTTTATCAAGTTCGGTTCCCAGGATATAGCCATTAAAAATCCAGAACCAAACACTGGTTCCAGCCCCCCCCCATTTGTATAGAAATGAATCCATTGGCTTGACATCTGTTGAGAGCTTTCGTCTTCTCCCCCACTGCCCTCTCCCACTTTTCAGACATTCTTTTTATCTAAGTGCCCATGATACTAATTCCATGTCCTCTGGGTTTGCATCGTCTTTACTCCAGGTAGATGATTTAAAGGCAAAGTTGGCAGCTCAGGAGGTGGAGCTGAAGCAGAAGAATGAAGATGCAGACAAACTGATCCAGGTGGTGGGCATCGAGACAGAGAAAGTCAGCAAGGAGAAGGCTATTGCTGACGATGAGGAGCAGAAGGTAGCCCTGATCACGCAGGAGGTCCAGCAGAAGCAGAGGGACTGTGAGGAGGACTTGGCAAAAGCTGAACCAGCCCTTGCAGCTGCTCAGGAAGCCCTCAACACACTCAATAGGGTAAGACCATAAGAAGAGCTTGATGAATTAGGCCAGTGGCCCATCTAGTCCAGCATCCTGTTCTTAAAGTGACCAATCAGATGCCTGTGGGGATCCTACAAGCTGAACATCAGTGCAACAGGTTTTGGGGTGGTGAAAATGTGATTTTCATAATTGGGCTGTGGAGCTGTGCATATTTACTTAGGAACAGGGGCGCCAACTATAAGGGGTCCAGAGCACCCACAAAATTTTTGTTGTGGGTGCTCAGCATCAATACCACAGGGCCTCCAGTGCAACATCTGTTGCCTCACGAAGCAATGGAAGTCATGTCTGAGGCCTTGTGAGACTTCAGAAATGCTGTCCAAGGCTGTGGAGCGTGTGACATCATGACGTCATGTCACAATGTGACATCATGACACCATGTCGCTTGTGCTGGGCACCCATAACCTCAGGTCTAAGTTGGTGCCCCTGCTTAGGAAGAAGCCCCATTTAACACATTGGGACTAATAGGTCATGTGCAGGGTCAGACTGCACATTCTCTTGATTTGTAGCAACAATGATCTGAGATGAAATTTGAAACCAGTGGATTCCCTCTCATTTATCACTCAGTTGTGAACTCATATCAATAACTTACCTTAGCTCAGGAAATGCTTGTTTCCTTTTCTTTCACACAATATAATGCTTTGTGCTCATGGTGGTGTGTGTGTGTGTGTGTGTGTGTGTGAGAGAGAGAGAGAGAGAGAGAGAGAGAGAAATCCTGTGAACAAGTAAACATGAAACCTTTATGTATTTAGTTTCTTGTACTTCTGAGTCACCTCATGATCCATGTTGTCTGGGTGACATGCAGTTTAAACAAATGAAAACAAATCAGTCAAATGCGACAATTGTGGCACTTTGCTGAGAACAATCAAAATCCTTCAAAACTACAACACAGAGAGTTAAAACTCACAGTGCAAAATGTACCAAATCTCTATAACAGCAGAGACTCAAATAATAGCAATGAACTAAGTTAAAGCTACATTAGAAACTCTGGGACAATAAAAAGGTATTTGCTTGACACCAAAAGGATGTTAATATGTTTGCCAGGTGAGCCTCTCTAGGGAGAGTGCTCTACAGCTGGGGAAGAACCACTAATGAGAAGATCTTCTCCCTTGTAGCTGCCCTCCACACTTCAGAATGAGGAGGCAAGTCTGTCAAAAGATGGGCTTAGGTAGGTACACATGAGAAAGAGCCATCCTTTAGTTGTTGAGGTCCCATTGTAGGAATTGGTTATGCATCCATATACCTATTGCTGAACCAAACCAGTGAGGAAGAAAGGTGACACAAGATATAAGATGCTGCTCAGGAAACCAACCTGGGAATATTTTGCAGAGAATCAGTTCCATTGAGTTTGAACTCATGGGCCTAGTTTGGATGTCACATTAGACTATAGTTCAGCATGAAGTATGGTTTGTTGTGAATGAGCAGCATGTTAGCGCTAGTGCATGCTGCTTAAAAGTCCCCACTTCACTCCTCCTTGTTCCTGCTGTAGCCATACCAGGGAGAAAACAAACCAGAGGCTGGCTGGCTCATTATGTACAAAGTAATGGCTTGTTTCTGCCCAAACTGGTTCACATGTTTACTGGTTCACACATAATGCAGAGCTAGCTTCTGGTTTGCTTCTTGCCAAGTGTGACAGCAGCAGAAGAGGAGTGAAGGAGGGGCTTTTGAGCAATGAACCCACGCACTGCTCATTCACCTTAAAGCACAGTTTATTTTTAACTGTGCTTTATGAACCAGGCAATGGAATCATTTCAAATAACTGAACCTATTTGAGCAAAAAAAATGGGGTTTGGAATAAACGGGTTGTAGGGTAACGGCAACATACCCAAAAGCAGGAGAGACGATCCCTATGTCAAGGCTTATTTGCTAATGCAGCTTAGCATATGCACAGACTGAATTGTTCCCTGTCTTCCATTATGGTTAGGCTAAACCAAGAAAAATACCCAAAGATCAAGCAATTAAAAACAAACAAAAGCAGGTAGCAGCTTTCTGTTTGGTTCTGTTTTTTAGGGCAGCCATGGCGATTCTGTTGACAGGATCCGTGTGTCTAGAAACAAAATCCTAATGCAGCAGGAAAATGTTTGGATCCTGTCAATTTGGGTTTCATGCTGAAACTGTATAACATCTCATTAAGGCAAGATTAATGGGAAGCCTGGAGCTTCCCTGGAGACCAAGGCAGCAGCGTTTACAGAACACCAGAAATCACATCCTCCTCCTCACCTGCGTCAGAGAGTTTAGCCCATCCGTTGACATGAATAATTGGCTCTATTTGTGTGTTTATTAAGAAGTTTCAGCCATTAGTGCAGATATGTTTACATTGTGCTTTCATACAGAGCAAAATGAATATGCATTGCTCTTTAGTAGAAAGCAGTGGGAAATATAGATTGCTGGGGGAGGGAGGTTGGAACAAGGAAGATTGGTGGGTGTCCAAATAGATTATCTGGGCTTTGCATTTCAGTTGTGTTGCTGTCTGATCAATTTTAGGCATACATAGTTCAATTAGAAAAATGCCACCCATATTTTCTCCTTCATACACTGGTATTAGTCTGATAATGGGGATTTATTTTTATTTTTATTTTAAAAAGAGAGATCTCTGCTACCCCATGCTCTTCATCTGGCCTTCAAGATGGTTGGGCTTTGTGAGGATGAATATTCGTTTGGTGCTCTCTGCTAATTGGCCAGTGTTGCTCTGCTGCTTTTATGGGAATGGGTGCCCTCTACCAGTTGCACAGTTTCTTGGGTGAAAATGAATGGCAAACATTGGTACAAAGCTCTTAAGACCATAAGAATTGCTTGCTGGATCACCCTAACCTCCACCTGGTCTTGTATTTGTTTTCAAGGCAGACGTGCTTGGAAGCTCACAAGCAGACCAAGAAGGCAATGGCCATGCTGTGTTATCTGTACCTGGTATTCAAAAATAGAAGTGAGATCTGCAAAAAAACGTTGCAGTGTGGAGTGCTTCTGTTCAGTATTTGAGTCAATCAGCCATGCTTTCTTCCAAAATTCCTTGTTCCATTTCCCTTTCTTTTTGTACTTCAAATGGGGTTTCCTTGTGCCTGCCGATATGTCTTACTTTGGATACATTAAGGATTGGCACTCGCTCCTGGACATCACAAAGTGGTGTAATCTACCCTAAGTCCTAAGGACGATATGAACAATAAATCCAGCTGGGGAGTGGGGATATTTCAGGGAGAAGGGAAAAAATGTATGGCCAGCTCAGATAACTGTGCCTAATCAGTATGAAGGTTGAGTGACACACTTTGCGACTGGATGCCTCAGCACTCAGTTGGTGCTTCATTGTGTGCTGATTGGAGTGCCTGATGAAGCAAGGAAGTGACTGATTTGCCACCCATTCAGCTGCAGTGTGCATTCACTAGGTCTGTACCAAGGGTTGTGGGAACAGACCTGTAGAACTTTCTCTCCCCTCTCCGGAAAGATTCATACCGGATGCCAGACTGGTAGACATCGACACCCTCTCTCGCTCACCCAAAGGACTTTGCTGAGGGCCAAAACAGGTGTTATTTCAATTGCATGGCTAGTGTACACTTTAGGGTTTGTTTGTTTTTAGGATTTATTCGGCATTCTCAGGAGAGGTTTTTCATTGGGATAACACAATACAGGGAGGCAAGGTTTATGTTCCCACCCCAAGCTGCAAGTTGGATAAAAATTGTTCCCATGCTGCAATTAAATTTAGGCAGGTAAGCCCTGTTAGTGCCAGATTGCCCCCACTCCCACGCTGGGAATTTAAAATGTAAAAGCCCAGATGTGGAAGCTAGCCTTGCAGTGGAAGGAAAGTCTGTCTTGGCCTTGAGATGGAGCTGTTGAGTTCTGCAGCCAGTACTGTAGGTGGCTGCTGCTTGCACCCAGCCCATTCATACTGCTAATCTGTTAGCAGAATAATTCAAAGCCCATGGCACAGCAGACGGCTGTCTGTGTGGCCTTAAAACAGATGTCATTGTTCCTAACAAGCAAATAAATGAAAGCGCTTCAGCTCCAGGTAGACTCTGCTGTCAGGCAAATAATTCAAACCTTAGTTCAGGAGTGGCATTGCCGGAAGGGTTTTAGCTGAGTGGGGAGCATGTCGACAGTTTGCAGCTGAAACGCCTCCCCCCGCCCCATGACAGGGTTTCAGGTATAGGACTTCAACTTAACAATGCAACTCAAGCTGCTTTCTCTGTGGGACTTCCCCCATTCACTAGTTGTGACAGAGGCATCGTTTCTCAGAGCTACTTGAAACAAATTCCAGTGGTGAGCATGTTGGGATCTGGAAATGGCTTACACACCTTGCTTCGTTTCATGCAGATTTGCTGATATTCCCCCAGGTTCTGAACATAAGAAGAACCCTGCTGGATCCGGCTATAATCCTGTCTCTGCTTATTCAGTTCCCATAGAGTCCGACCAGATGCTGCTGGGAATTTCATAAGCAGGACACAAGGGCAACAGCCCACTACTGCCCACAGCAACTGACAATTGGGTAATACTGCCTCTGATTCCAGAGGTAGCATTATAGAGTCATCATGACCGTAGCCAGGAAGATCTATGATACTATTGGCACTAGCCATTTGGTGCTGCCCATAGTGAACGTCTGGTGTTAATTGGTAGCATTGTTTCCCCCCCCAAGCTCAGTCCTGGAATCAAGGTTATCTTTGTGACCAAATTGGTTCTGCTGCTCAAATTGTGTAAGTCTATACATACCACAGAGGGACACGGGTGACGCTGTGGGTTAAGCCACAGAGCCTAGGACTTGCCGATCAGAAGGTCGGCAGTTCGAATCCCCACGATGGGGTGAGCTTCCATTGGTCGGTCCCTGCTCCTGCCAACCTAGCAGTTCGAAAGCACAACAAAGTGCAAGTAGATAAATAGGTACCACTCTGGAGAGAAGGTAAACGGCATTTCCGTGCGCTGCTCTGGTTCGCCAGAAGCAGCTTAGTCATGCTGGTCACATGACCCGGAAGCTGTACGCCGGCTCCCTCGGCCAATAAAGCAAGATGAGCGCCGCAACCCCAGAGTCGGTCACAACTGGACCTAATGGTCAGGGGTCCCTTTATCTTTACATACATACCAAGTAATCAACATAGTCATCTGGCACCAGACACAATAATCCAGAGAGGTCCTAAGGATTTTCAAGTGACCATCCCATGCTACAGGTATGCTTCAGCATGCCCTGCCCCTCAGGGATAGAGTAATTTCCTTCTGTAGACTTCAGTGTCATTGGGGTGATGATATATGAAGAACAAATGTACTGAGAGGTTATTGGGGCAGGAATCCCCAGTGAGGAGTATGACTTGCTCTGCCAGGGCTTTCACATTTGCTGGATGTCAGCATGATGCACACATTTCTTCTCAGTTTGATGTGACAGATCTTTGGCAGGATTGCTCCTTTGGAATATAGCCAGTGTTGTCTGTGTGCTTATATCAGTTGCAACCATCTCTGTTCTTTGGAGGTTACCTTCTTAGCATCCTGTGCTATCAGTTCCATGATGGGTAGGTGGAATTCTGCTTCAGAATTAACCTGTGCATGACAAGAGGATCCTTAACTCTGGCTATTTCCAGCTCAGAGGAGTTTAAAAATGGCTTTGATGAAATTTATGGGCCAATTAATGAGAAACAGGTGTCATGTGGTGATCTTGAAATGGCACTCCTTTCATAGCTTGGCTGGATTAACGTGATTTTTTTTTTGTATTAAAAAAATCCCAGTGTAGAAATGAAACCAAGCACTTTAGCTTGTTGCTTTCTTGTTAGAATATTATCACCAGCCGATGGCAGAAGAAGGGTTCAAAGCAACACAAAGTACAGAGGGATGTGTGTATGTGTGTGGCACAGCAGAAAGGTTATTCTATGAAGGAAGGCAAAAAACTAAAATTCTTTTTTTCAGTGAAAGGGACATTCAAGCATACTTCCCTCATATTAAACACATTTTAAATTCCATTGATTCAGTGGAAGAGTTAACCCAACAGGTTAAACATCCCCCACTGGAGTCTATGGAACTTTAAAAGGCTTAACTTTTTATGGGGTTATGTTCAGAGAGCATAGCCCCACATTTTATCCAGGATTCAAGCCATAGCTGTCAACTTTTCCCTTTTCTTGCGAGGAATCCTATTTGGAATAAAGGAATTTCCCTTTAAAAGAGGGAAACGTTGACAGCTATGATTCAAGCATCCTACTTAAATAAAATGGTATTGCAAGGGTGGATTTAGATGGCCCAGCACCAGATGGCATTATTTCCTTATCTTGGATATGGTTCACATGCAAAGTTTCTTGTGTGTAGTGACTGACTGCACTGCGTACGTAACTTTGTGGTGGCCTTGCTACCAAATGAACATGGGCAGGAGGGGTGGGGGTTGTGTGAGGACACTGCAGGATCAGTTTCAGCATGTGGCCTGATGTTATTCACAATTGTCTCTCCCTGTGGATGTAGCCACAACACAGCGGGATTTTCAGAGACCGTTCTGTGGCGCTGCATGGGCCTGAATCCACCTTGCATTAAAGTGCATAAAGATTTATAAGGCAGTCACCTTTATGAGAACTCTCAATTAAGAGCCACATTTTAAAGCCCTTTTGCAGCTTCAGACATGCCTTGTTGATTTCAGGGCATTCTGATTTTTTTTTTTTTTTTGTCATTGTTGTTTTTCATACTGGTTAAATCTGTAATATAATTGTGCATTTTTAATGGCCTGTGAGTTGGGCTGAAATGCTGAAGGAACATGACTGGCTCTTATCTAACAAGCCGGCAGAGGCCCCTGTGCCACTAGAGGGATTCATTGCTTTATGTCTGATGAGTCATAATATTTAAAATTCACAGTGCTGCTCCTGGCTTCAAAGCTCCTCTCTCAGATTGATAGCTCTGGAGCTTGACTCCATTACCAGCAAAGTAAAAAGAAAACCCATTCATTTTCATCTAACAACTTTGGTTTCTCCTCCCTGCTCCTTTTCAGAACAATCTGACAGAACTGAGGTCATTTGGATCGCCGCCTTCCGCTGTCAGCAATGTCACTGCTGCCGTGATGGTGCTCATGGCTCCCGGCGGGAAGGTGCCCAAGGACAGGACCTGGAAAGCAGCCAAAGTGGCCATGACAAAAGTGGACAGCTTCCTGGATTCCTTGATCCACTTCAACAAAGAGAATATACATGAGAACTGCCTCCGAGCCCTTCAGCCGTATCTGCAGGACCCGGAGTTCGAGCCTGAGCTGGTGACGTCTAAGTCCTATGCAGCTGCTGGCCTCTGCTCCTGGGTCATCAACATAGTGCACTTCCATAAAGTGTACTGCGATGTGGAGCCCAAGAGGCAGGCTCTCAACAAAGCTAATGCCGAGCTTGCTGCTGCCCAGGAAAAGCTGGCTAGCATCAAGGCCAAAATTGCAGTAAGTCCAAGGCTGCCTGTAAAACAGGTTTACATTTCTCTTAGCATTGTTCTGTGATGCACTGGGTAGAGTATACGAAGTTGCCTTATACGAGGGCAGACTATTTTGCCATCTAGCCCAGTAGTGAACCTGGAATCTGCTGAGCGATGTTCCTTTGCCTGTCTCTTGCCAGTAGATGGGCCATTGTGCTGTGCGCCACTCACGGTTATTTGGTATACGAAGTTCATCAAAGTTCAGCGATTTGCTTTTGTAGGCATCTGCATTGCACAAACTACCCATCAACAGTGTGAATCATATAATAATGGAATCATAGAATTGTAGCATCTAGTCCAACCCTATTCAATGCAGGAATATCCACCTTCAACCTTGGGATTATCAGCACCACGCTCTAATGAATTGAGCTAGGTTTATCTTTGTCATCATATTATGTCATGTCTTTTTTGCTGCTACTACCTGATGCAGACCAATCTGATTTTTGTCTGTATTGTGAGATTACAGGGGATATGTGACTGATATAGTTGGGTTGTTCACATCAATTGCAAAAATTCTAATTTAATTCTCTTAAGTCCCAGTTAAGCTATTACAATGATCTAAATTTACTCATGGCTTTGAGACATTGCCGCATTAGCCAGTGGTGAAACCTGTCTTTCAAACTACCCCAGGATTTACACGACATGTAGGAATATAGCCGTGAACCTTTGGCTCTTGACACGTCTGAAACACCTTGGCAGATGGTTGCTTGCAGCTGAATGAATGCTTCTTCAGAAACCCACTAACATATTTTTCTATGTTTATGAGGTGTCAATTCAGAGAGTCTTCCTTTATTCCTTTAAGACAGGGGTGGGAATCTCCAGATACTGTTGGACCATAGCTCCCATAATCCTTGACCCTTGGCCATGCTGGCTGGGGCTGATGGGGTTAAAAGAGTTCAGCAGCATCTCAAAGCTTTGAGGAAGTGAGAGATGAGGCAGGTTCTGTGTCTCCTGCTTTGTTGCATTACCTATTGTTCCCATGCTGCAGTAACCAGGGGCTGAGGAAGGGGTGCGCAGTGAGTGCGGGCCTCCTCAGGTGTCACCACTGAGAGGGGTGACAAAATGCTGGGTGGCACTCACAGCAGGGCCTGCAGCGTGCCCGAGCCATGCGTCTCTCCTGGGAGAGATGTGGTGGCTTGGGCGGTCACAGGCTCCGTGCTGCCCAAAAGGTCCACCCACTGCCTCCCCCCCAGCTGTAGGGCAGCTGAGTGGGAGGAGGTAGGCAGACTCCAGAGGCTCCGCAGTGTGCCTTGCCTTCGCCCCGCCCCGGGCACGCTGCCCCAGGCGCCTGAGCGGCTTCCTCCGCTGCTGGCAGTAACCAGAATTTTAGTTTTACCCCATAGCAGATGCACATTTTTAAAATTTTATGAGATGATGGCATTTGCATTATACATCATTTGGCTGTGCAAAAATAAAAAGTAAAAAAATCTAGCATTGTAATCCACAGTGTATACTGTACATCAAGCTTATTAATAGCTGCCCTTCTGGCTGGTTGCTGTGAGAGAATCACCTACAGGTACAAGGAGCTGTTGCTTTTGTTTCTTTCAGACTATCCATGGACCATGGAAGACTGACAGATTTGTATAGGCAGGCGAGTAAATTCAGCAGGGGGCAGGTCTAGTTTATTTTCGTAGACTTTCTTACAAGGCTGCTTGGCAGAACAACACTTTGGAAAATGTAAAATGTCTACATAACCCATTGTCCAGACAATTGATTGTCCTGAGATTTTGAATGTTTCTCTAGTCATTCCCATGAACAGTGACTTGTAATATTTAATCGGAAATAAATCCCCTCGAGTTCAATGTAAGGGTAGTTGGGATTGCTGCCTTTGTTCTGTGAGCATAGTTCCACATATGTATATATAATTGGAGTATTCCTGTAGCTGGGAGCCTGGAATAGCCATTCTTGGCTATTAGGAGCATCTACAGTATGGGTTTTGGCAGAAGTTAGAGATCCATGCACTTGTAAGGAACTAAAGTTTGCATGGGTGTAGCCAAGGGAGGGCAGGGAGTGGCAGCTGCCCCGCCCCAATCCATAGCTAACTGAGGTTCTGCCCCCCCCAACAAAAGGCCTGCCCCCCAACAAAAATCATGGCTACGCCCATGAAAGTTTGCATTAAAGATTTGCTGGATCCAAGCTAATTCTTTTGTACAGTACATTATGTGACTTTTCCTAAGGGATAATGAATCCCTTTGTCAGTTGAAGTTGCAGACCTTTAAACTAGCTTTAAACCGGGGGAAATCCACTTGTTAGGCATTGCACACTATTGTTAGCAACAGCAACAAAAACATTCATAGGTCATCACCATCTTATACCAAATCAATCTCATAAACACTGAATATATTATATTATAAAAATCATTCCAGCTTCACAACACAGTGTGGTATGGAATTGAAAACTGCTCAGAACTGTCAATTAAAATGTGGTCTTTAATTAGGAAAACCTACCAACCTGTGCCACAGCATAATTTTTTTACAAATCACAATAAAACTTTCTAGGGTAGTTAAAAACCAATGTAAAATGACATTGAAATACAGTAACATTGTACAGCTCACAAAATAATTTCTATATACGTTCTTCAGACTTACCCATGTTTGAAAATCTTCAAACTTAATAGCTGCTGCCTAAACCATTTGTAGTGTGAGCAGTAATGAACCAAGCTACCGTACTTCAAATCCAACCAATTTATTCTTCAATGTTTTTCTTAGAGTTTTTGGGTGATGATACAAACCATTCATAACCAAGGGAAGTCTCTAGCTTGATGAATTTTCCTTTTATTGTTAGTCACCTTGAGCAATATTCTGTTGGAAAGGTGCGATGTCAGTATTCTTAATTAATAAATAAATAAATAAATAAATAAATAAAAACTTATAACCTGCCTATTTTAAGAAGAATTTCAAGGCTCAGTGAGTAAAATAATAACAAAATATTTTTAGAAATCCATAGTTCGCCAAATCATTAATTGAAATATTAGCATAAAATCCAATGAGACCACAGTAACAGTTACAAAACAGCCATCAGAGGAAACATTCACCTGAAGGAAGGAAGGAGGTGGATAGCAGGAAGGAGAAGTGTGTTGAGTTGGCATGAAGGGAAGGATGCGTGGCAGAGATCAGGGGGAAGTGAAGACAACAGTGGGACTAGTGTGATTTGCCCCATCCCACCCTCCTAGGGGGTACCCTAAGCAGGCAGGGCACTGCCTCACTTTATCCTAATGAGGAACCTCCTCTGCCTCTCCTCTCAGAGTGTTGCATGAATGAAACCCAGCTGAGTGTAAACTGGGATCCAGTGTATAATAAATAAATGAAAATGCATGCACATGCTTTCAGAAATGGTGGAAACTTTAATGTGCAGAAGTCATTTTAAATGTTACAGCTCTGGGATTTAATGATAAACGTTTGAAAAGGCTGCGTTTTGTATTCTGTGCAGCTATTTGATCAAGTAACTCCAGATGCTACTAAAAGAAGAAGCAGCCCCTTTTTCATATTTGGGTTTATTTCTAGTGTATTGTTCAAGCAGTGTTAAAATGATTTAGAGGCACTTAGCTTTAAGCTGTTTGTGCTGGATGCAGATAAAAATCAATTGTTAACTTCAGTTCTTTTGTCACAGAAGCGAAACATTTCAATAACTTTGAGAACAGTCCTGATTTTGCTTTACAGAGCAGCAGGAAGAGAATGTCATCATATGTGGGCAGTGATTGGATGGCCCTTTCAAAGTCCATTGCCAGACCACTGAAGCATAGCTAAACAGGGCATTTTTTGCTTGGGTCCTTGGTCACACCCCTTTCTGTAGCTTTCACACAAACAGCCCTCCACATTTAGGCTGGCAAATAATGTTGATAAATAAGTATTAAGCCTGGAGACAACAATCTCAAGGGCAGTAAGCCTTAACTGGCAAGGAGGCACTTTCCTTTTCTGCTCTGTGCTTTTTGCACAGGGTAGGTCACAAGATTCAAAGTTGCATAGGAGAAGAAGGAAGTTGGGCAGCTGCAGCTTTTGTCACCCTTGCATAGCAAGCTGAGCCTACCAAAATTCACTTTTCCATGTAAACTGTCAAAGGTACAGGATGCCGCTATGTCCTTAGCAGCTATGTCCAAGGGGTTAAGATTATTATAATGTATGTTAAGGCACAAACAATGGGGTGAGTTTAAAAAAGGGGTGTGTAGTAAGTGAGGTAAGTTTTGTTAACTGTGGAAGAGGCCAGCAGGAAAATTCCCTTAGAAACCCCAGGTCAAGCCTAGATCAGTTTGCTGCAAAGAGGCCTGACATTTGTGCCCCCCCCCCCCAGATTCCCCATGGGAGGAGAGGGTTTTAACCATGTTGTTTTCCCCACAGAGCTGGCACCATAGTTGATGCTTCAAGGGGATTCTGTGGGTTTGTGAATTTAAAAGGTCAGACTGGTTCTATTTCCAGCAGCGATGAAATAAATAACCTCTGTTAGGTGTGTCTTCTTGAGTAACTGAAGAAAGCCCACTTCCTTCTGACCAGGGGTGTGTGAATACATAAATTCAAATTGCATCATGTCATGATCTTTAGTTTCTCCTATGGTTTTCTTCTTTTCACGCTGCAGCACCTTAACGAGAACCTGGCTAGGCTTACAGCCAAATTTGAGAAGGCCACAGCAGAGAAGCTAAAATGTCAACAGGAAGCCGAAGCCACAGCGAAGACCATCTCCCTTGCAAATCGCCTGGTGAGAATCACTTGATGAGGTTTGGGCCACCATGTGAAGGCCAACTTGTGGGTGGGCGTGGGAAGAACTTTGTTTAGTGCTATACGGACAACTAGCTGTGCTTCTGAATCTGAAAGTTTGTCCAGCTCAGAATGAAAGCAAATAGCATACTGGTATGACGCCAGACTTGCAGAAGGGAGCAATATTCATCCAGGATATGTGTAGCACGTGCCCCTTTCTTATTTATCAGTCTTGCTTTTCTAGGGGAAGTGTTTCCCGGTGTGGAGTGCTGCTTCAGGGAGAAAAATCAAGTGACAGCTAGGATTCTTGATCTCTCCAAGGAATAGTAGCATGTGAATAGATCAGAAGAGCATTGTAGTGAATGCTTTAGTGGTTCTGTGCAAGCGTAGATTCAGCAGTCATTAGTTACTGGGAGCATAAAACTCCTTGACTTCCATATCTGATTGGACTAATGAACTAGCCACAAATGCACAATGCGACCATTGCTTGTAAAGCCTTGAAACTTTGGGACAACAATCCTGCCCCTGTGCCTTTTTTCACTTTTAATCATTCATAGCAGTATATGTCTGTATTGTCTGGTTTTGTGAATGATACATGGCTGTTGGCATAGCAGCCATTCACTAGCTCCAGCTGCTGTGAAATGAAACCTTTAATTTGTGATTTTAATGAGCATATGGGTTTTTAATGAGCACTGTTGCCCTTTATCTTTGCAATAAGTGTCTATTCATGTGTGTAGTTGTAATAGTATTGTGTTGTGCAAAAGGCCTGCCTTGCTTGTTTAACAAGAAGCCAAACGTAAGGGCCTGCTGGTTGCTTAAAAAAAATATAGCAGTCAGTCGAACTAGTTAGGGACATAATCATATAGAATTACTAGAGCAGCAGTCCTGTACTCACTGACACTGAAGTTTTCCTCTAACTTCAGTAGTGTTCACCCAGAGTAAGAGATATTGCAGCTTATGGCTATGTGTATTAGAAAAGTGATACAGTCTCCAAATGCTTTAAATGCTACAAATGCACAGTTGTATTTTAATATATCCAAGCCAGTGTTGTTGGCAAGTACAATTGGTTAAGCCTTAAGTAGTTCATGGAATTTATTACCTATGATTTAAGGCCACCCTACAAACTAGTTTATTTCCTACATTACTACTACTACTATTATTAAAATACATCAACAAATTTGTTAATGCACTGGAACATATCTGCCACTAAAGCTTAGAATGCTTTCCTGTACTGCCATAAATGATGTCATGGCTAATTTAAACCGAGCACATTCATTCAAAGTCTAGTTTAATTAAAAAGTTTAACATAAAATTTCATACAGATAAACGCTGCATCCGAGAATAATTAAGGCAAGCGGCAAGCGGCTAATAGGAGACAGTTTTCCCTTCATGCTTTTCCAACACAAGCATCAAACCATTCTGCATTTTCACCAGCAAGTGGAGCTAGTCATTTCCACATCCCTACTTGTGTTTATTTACAGAGGATTGAGAGTTTAGCTTTGAGGCTGTTACCAAAGAAGTCACTCTTAGAGAAGCCAATTAAAAAGTGAAAAAAGGAAAAGAACAATAACAACTAATTAGCATGGAGGGTGATCTCTTAATTAAGATGGAAACTGGTAAAATGAAAGATTTTGCTTTATAGCACAGATGTGGGATGTTTTTCAATCTTAGACTTTCTATTTTTAAGTTGACCTCTTGTCCTGCCTGGCATCTGTGTATGATTTATGCAATTTTGGACTAATTTGGCAAAAATGAGGGTACTTGCACCCCAAGCACAGCAGAAACTCAGATGACTTACAATAATTTCCCTTGCAAACATGTGGAGGGGAAGCCAGTCTGAGCTTCCCATGGTAAGCGGAAGTGGAATATCGGAGATGGAAATCACTTTTCCTCTTCTCACGGTGGCCAACCAAATACTTATGGCACTATGGCATTATTTTTGTATTTCTGGAAGCAGATGAAAAATGTGCATTTCAACACTTCTTGCCACAAGGCATTCCAGTTTGTTGTTGTAAACTTGCATACGTAATTCATCCAGTTTATATTTAACAAGGTTGAGGTGGGGTGATATATGGAACTGTATTTTGATGAGGACAGTGTTGTGTGGACACTATGAAAAACTTGCATGCATAAGCAGCACCAAGTCCACAATAAACTGCTGTGTGGAAGCACCATTAATTTGTAGCTCTCTCCCCCACCCCCCACAATCTTCAAGATGACTCATGATTTTTTATTGGTGCACCTGTCTCAAGAAATGATTATCTATTTGGGAATATTCCTCTTTTTTTATGTGTTTGCTTTGCTTGGAATAGTAAAATTAGAGATACTCATTTCAATTAACATTCGTTTTGTTCTTTTGATTTAAAACAAACAGACAACCTGCCAATGGTGCAGTAATTTAGGAAATCTTGTAATGCTAAGTATCTTCTCCTGCCAGCACTTTCCACCTTCAAAATACATCTCTCACAATTGTAACAAAATTAGCATGCTATTTTTGTATTTATTGTCTTATATGCCTGATCTCACATTCTGTTCTGTTTTCTCCAAATAAATCTTTTTGTTGCTGTTTAGGATTGCTCTTTCATTTAGTATTTATTCTGATACTCTGACCTATCAGTTCTGCAGCTTCTCCTTCCTTAATTTCTTTTCCACTGAAAACTGCTCGATAACAGTGGTCATGTTTTTAAAAACAACAAAATAAAATTGTTTTAAAACAATTGACCCACAACCCAACAATTGACCCACAACCCAACAGCATCAGCTAAGATTATAAAAGGTTTAAGAAGATAAAAAATGTTTTAGAATTGCCTGCCTTGAAGATGATGTTCTCTAAGTGATAGATGCCACAGAAAAAGACATTAACTGAACATTAGCAGTTTATATAATGAGGCCTCAATTTATTGATCTCAAAGAACAAATGGATTTATGTACCACACTATTTGGATGTAATACTTCTGAAGAAAGTAATGGTGAAGTTGGGAAGACCCTGGCTTCAACTAGGGCACAGGTTTCTCAACATTTCCAGGTATTTTTGTGTGTCATGTGAACCAAGATTTGCATAATTTTACCACGTTAATAAAATATAAAGAACGGCACTTCTGAAAAAGCTTGAAGCGACTCGAAGTGTTCGGTAAAATGGCTGTTTCGATTAAGAAAACTCAAGAATATTTTTTAGACAGACATATTTCAGTTATTGCAGTAAAATAAATATGCAAAAAAGTGAGTTAATAATGTTTTCCAACATGCAATTTGAATACTTTGTAGAAAGCTCTGAGAGATAAATATTATAATTATAAAAAATATTAAATAGATGCCTGTGCAGCCATTAGGCAGAGTGAGGCCTACACCTCAGGTGGCAGAAGTCTCCAAGGTGGTGTTTCTGCAGGCGCTCCACCAGAGAAGCGGCTCCAGCATTTCAGGCAAGATCTCTGAAATCACATGACATCTTGCAGAGTGCACGAGATCTCTCACGATTTCAGCATGATTTCACCCAAAATTGGCGCTGATACTGGCGGCAGACGTGGCAGTGGCAGGGCAGGACGGCACTTCCCATTTTGCCTCAAGTCGCAAAGCCGGACGTGCTGCTCCTGTGGTTTCCTGTAACAGATACCATTCTCCTCAGAAAAGACTCCTTTGTCTATTTAATCAGAAAAAGCTTAAAAGGTTTTAACCAGGCATTTTCAAACTGACTATAAACTTATAGTCAGTAATAGCATATTACTCACATTTACCTCTGGGTAAAGCAGCAGTAGAAAACATTATTTTCTCTGACTTAAAATCCCATCAGGGCTGGGTCCCAGTGTGAGAAGCATGCTAGTTCAACTAGGCCCAGACCATTGGTCAATTTCTGAGGCCAGGGTCAGTTGGGAGAATTGTTCCTCAAACTTTCCTTTCCTTTCCTGACCTAAGCAAAATCTAAACAAAAAACTCCAAAAAGAAGGGCAGAAAGATGAAAAATGGCTATAAGCTCCTTACTGCATCACTCTTCACCAACAGCAGTTTTGTGAAACAGGACTTCTTAGGTTGCCAGTATAGACACCTTGCTTACTCCCAACCAGTACTTTGTAAGAGGCCTGCACTCCTAAGAATGAAAAATCTCTGAAGCCAAAATTTATTCCACGAGCTTTAATTGTGTGGTTTGTTTTCCACTGCTCATTCTAGGTTGGGGGCCTAGCCTCTGAAAATGTGAGGTGGGCTGAATCAGTGAAAGACTTCAAGCAGCAAGAGAGTGCACTGTGTGGAGATGTCTTATTGATAACTGCATTCGTCTCTTACTTGGGTTACTTCAGCAAGAAATACAGGCAGGACCTAATGGACAGCGTATGGAAACCATACTTGCGCCAGCTAAAAGTGAGCACAAGATAACTGTCACATTTTCAGATGCATCTCTGCTTTCCAATCTGAGCTTTTGTTCTGTCATGAGCTCGAAATCAAAGGCAGTCTATAATTGTGTTGGAAGCAGGTTTAGAATGGACTCTTGAAAGTGCTGCACCCTGTTGCTGATTATGACATTTGGGAAACATTTGTTATTATTTACCCAGATGGCTTTGAATTAATAGATTGTGAATGTCCACAATACACACACAGAGAGAGCTTTTGGATCTTCCATTTTTGTTTGCTTCTGTCTGCTATTCTCTCTAAAATGCCAAACAATCCTTAAAAAAGCATTTCTATATAATTTATTATTATATTGCTCCTGTGTTTAAGATATATGATGTACCCTTAGGGATTCTAGTTCCAAGCCTTCTGGGTAAGCAAAGCTTGCTCTAGGGTCACCTGGTGTATACAAGTCTTTCTGGAACTGTGAATGCTGCCTTGCAGCATCACAGCAGACTTGTGAATGTGTTAATTACATTCTGCAAAAGTACAAGGTGTAATCTGATCCTGTTCTATCAAGCTGTCAGTTTAACCTGCCCCAGGCCTCATTCTTTGAGGTTTTGGTGTCACTGCTTGTTGTTGTTTTTGTACACAAAAGGATGTCTTGAAGTAGAAGAGTGAGGGGTTGCCAATGAGCTAATTTATCTTAGCCCAGGGATGGGGAACATGTGGCTACAGATGTTGTTGGACTCCTAGATGTTTCAATTGTTCATGCTCCTAAATCTGCAGTCCAACGTTACCTTGAGGGCCACAAGTTCCTGATCCCTGATTTAGCCCATGATTCCTTGATAAAATTGTGAAAACTTAGCTTAAGGGACGCGGATGGCGCTGTGGGTAAAACCTCAGTGCCTAGGACTTGCTGATCGTAAGGTTGGCGGTTTGAATCCCCGCGGCGGGGTGAGCTCCCGTCGTTCGGTCCCAGCTCCTGCCCACCTAGCAGTTTGAAAGCACCCCTAAGTGCAAGTAGATAAATAGGTACTGCTTTATAGCGGGAAGGTAAACGGCGTTTCCGTGTGCGGCGCTGGTGCTGGCTCGCCAGCTGCAGCTTCGTCACGCTGGCCACGTGACCCGGAAGTGTCTTCGGACGGCGCCGGCTCCCAGCCTCTTGAGCGAGATGAGCGCGCAACCCTAGAGTCGGACACGACTGGCCTGTACGGGCAGGGGTACCTTTACCTTTACCTTTATTTCTACAGATGTTCTACTCCCCTATATTCTAAGACTAAAGTTTGAAAACTGTAAATGCAGCACGTTCTTTTCCCATTGGTTCAGATACAAGAAGGGCAAAACCGAAACCACTACACAAACCAGTTGTGTTTAAATCTTATGGTTTCAGCTTAGAAGTACATTTCACTTAAAAAAATTTGGTGGCTGCAATATCTAGAAACTCTGTAACTTGGCTAGCTGGGGACCCTTATGCATCCAGTTAAGAGAAGCATTCCATATCACTCTCAAAAGATGGGACATGAGGGCAGAATCCCTGGCACAAAAATATTTAATCCTCTGCAGAAAGCTTTGAATATTGTATTTATCACCAGATGGTAACCCCTTCAAAGTTGTGTTCCCTTTGGGTGACTATCCTGTAGCCAGGATAGTGGAATGTTGAATGTAGAAAATATATCTAGCTTTGACCAACCATTCAGTTCCTAGGAAATGAAGACAGGACCCTTGTTTCCACTTCAGCTGTGTGGGCTGATTCACATTTTGGAGGGCAAGGCATATGTCAATGGGGCAAGGTTTATCCTGCATTTAATTAGTTTTAAATTTTGAAAATACCTTCTTGAACCTTGGGGCTTTTACACAGATTTTTCACTTTAAAATAAATATACACTTGTATGAAGACATATACATATACATTTGATGCATTGTTGAATAATACATGCACGTGAATGCTAGCAGCATTCTGAAGGTCAAATGGGTGTGGCTTGAAAAGCTTGAGAACAATGATCCCAAGGAGTAATTACAACCTGGAACTGATGCTGCAAGGCAGAGATTTTCAACCTTATTGAGGCCACGGTTCCCTTAACCAACTACATTCTTTCTGCAGCACCCCTGTGGGGCTCAGGAGTTCAGTTATGTCACCCCTTGCCTGCAGTTCTGGCAGCCTCTCACCCTTTTTCAAACACCCTTTCTTGTGGAGTGTGCCCCCAGCCTCCTCTCCTCTCCCCTCTCCTTGTTAGTCCTCTGGGCAGCTGCCATCCCTGGTCTCTGAGCTGTCCCCCCACCCACCCCAAAGACAAATGCCTCTCAGAGGCACCATTCATCTGGGGAGCTTGTAGCCAGGACTTCTGCAATAAACAGCTGTGCAAGCCTTTGGGAAACAGAGATGTGAGAGGGCATCAGAGGAGGGAAAGAAAGAGGGGCAGAGGCCAGTGTTGCCTGTGGGTACCCTGACCATCATTCAAGGCACCCCAGGGTGACATGGCACACTGGTTGAAAACCACTGCTGTAAGGGGTTCCAGGTGGTGGTTGTTTGGTTTGGATGGTGCACACAATGGTGAGTTTGCTATCTATGTGGAGTACTCCTTTGCCCAAGCTGGGGTTTTTTCCATTGATGGTTAGGAGGCAGAAAATACCTTATTCCCCTTACTCCAGTTTCGATGATGCAGCAGGAAATTTGAAATCCCTCTTGTGCCTCTCAGTCTTTCACCTAAAGGTTTTATACAGTCTTAAGAAATTGCAGGCGCTAGTAGAGACTTGCTGTTAAATAACAGAAAAAGCAGTATTAATTCAGCTTGCTGGTACTTGGAGTACATAGGTGTTTACTGTTCATCTGCAAGTTGCGTGCCTTTTGCTGTCCTAGGTTGCAATCCCGTTGACTCCATCTTTGGATCCTCTGATGATGCTGACTGATGATGCTGACATAGCAGCCTGGCAGAATGAAGGGCTACCGGCTGACCGCATGTCCACTGAAAATGCCACAATCCTCAGCAACTGCGAGCGCTGGCCGCTTATGGTTGACCCCCAGCTCCAGGGCATCAAGTGGATCAAAACCAAGTATGGTGAAGCTCTCCGAGTGACCCGGATTGGGCAGAAAGGGTGAGCAGGCAGGACCATGCAAAGCTGCAGCTGGGAAAAAGCAAAACCTGATGTGTTCAATTGCAGTGTCAGATTTGATGTATATTCTGCTTCAGACTAAAGATCGTAGGAGGCAATTATGTTTGGAAGGAAAGCACTCCAATTTTGCAGCTATGTAGAACTTTTGTGTATTAACCTGCCTTTTTCATTACCAAGATTATAGAGATTTCTGATTAAATGGGGAGGAGCTGTGCAGAACTTGGCATGGTTGCCATAGAAACGTCACTGAAACTGTGAATGTATTGAGGAGGAGGAGAATGAAGGAGGTTTGGCTGCACTCTGGGTACCAGCTGGCTGTGCGTCACACTTCAGTCCTTCAGCGCTGAGGATTTAGTCACTTGTTCTGTTGCTTCACCTCTGATATTTGGCCTTTAAGACTCAGGCCTCATGGACAGCGGTCTTCCAGGTTGCAGTGTTGCAAGTTTTCAAAAGGAAGAGGTCCAGGGGTGGGATGATAAAATAGAACTGTTATAGTCCACTTCTCTGAGGATTCTTTCACAGATCTTTCGAAAGACTTAGGAAACAATTCAAAGACAGGCAAGGCACACATGAGAAGCCATTTTTTTGTCTTCTGCACATGCTGTCTTGTCAATGAAGAGGGTCAGTTTGGCAGAACTCTCACAGGTTATGATAATGAAGCAGCAATTTCACAAGGAAATCACCATGTTTGCATGTTCTCTTAATATGTGTGTTTGATAAAATGCATCCAAGTAAACAATTTCTGTTGGTTAATTTGGTAAAAGGAAAAATAGATACGGTATAATAATAAAAGGAGAATTCCCTGGGTGCCAAGATCCAGGTTTGTGGTAAGTAATCTTTGGTTAGAGAGCCCCAGCAGAGATTTAAAATCTCAAAGCATGCAGCAAAGTTAAGCATGGAAGTATAGACTGATAGACCTTTAAAATATCCCTTCTAAGTTGCTTCCAAAGTTCCTCATTTTCCTTAGAATAGAAAGAGACCACACATTTTGTTAGTTAAAAATGGCTTCCTTGCTGTTTTAAATTTATATTAATGTGCTTTTCCATACAGCAGCGAGAAAAGACAGGCAGTATGACTTAAGTTCCAAAATGGTAGATGTTTCTAAATTATTTGTATAGAAACACAAAGATGACTTGCTGAAGTCATGTGGTCTAAGCTTGGAGCATTCAGCTTAGACCTCCTTAATGGTAGGGTTCACATGGTGGAAGTGAGAGAACAAAGTGTTTGGTAACCCTTCCTACAAAGGTGTGTGTGGGGGGATGGCCTAGCTAAGCCTGGCAGGAAGCCTTTCTTATTTATTTATTTAATCTGTGTAGCATCATTTATCCATAGGTCTCAGGGCAGTTCACAACATAAAAATACAACATAAAAACACAAAACACGTTAACACAATTTATTCATTCATTAGATTTAAGCATGATTGGTTTATCAGTCTTAAACAAGACTGATTTATCCCACAACTTCATCCCATAAATTCAATAGCAAATCATTCAGCAGATTACAAAAAGCTGTCCAGTGCTTGCAAGTTTGTTTTTTGATTGTTTTTTGTAAGTTCTCTTCTGGGACTTATTTTTTTATGGTCATACCCAAATAAGGTGAAAGTCAAGATTCCCTCTGTTAGAGCAGTCATTTATCTTTAAATTATCAGTACACTCCACTCCCCCCAAGTATAGCATTCCAGTTTTGGCCATTATTGTTTAATTCAAAAGGTTTCTCTTTTACTTTTCTCATCTAACACACTTTGGCCAGCAAGGACCCTGGGAAAATAGAGAGAGATCTGAATCCAGTTGCAGAAGGGATTGTACATAATAAAATAAAGTGTCCCAGAAAAACACCTTGCGCATAGAGAATCTGGGGCATGACTGTATCCCCAAACGTTTTGCTTACAGGTGCTGATCACTCTGTGGATCCTATGAATTTAATTAAGCTTTGTGCCTCTAATCATGCATACATAGTGCAGACACTTTGTTCGATTTCTTTTACTCTCAATGCCCCCCCCCGCCATATAACCAGTATTAACATATTTAAACCCCCGAGTTTACTCTGCTTCTCCCACTCTTTCCCTCATGAAGGCAAATGTTCCTTGCTTTAAAAGTCTGTGTCGGTTATTGCAGCATATGTCACCCTGGTACCATCTTTCCTAGGTATCTGGATATGATAGAGCAGGCTCTTGCCGCTGGTGAAGTTGTTCTGATTGAGAACTTGGAAGAATCTGTTGACCCAGTTCTAGGTCCATTGCTTGGCCGTGAGACAATAAAAAAAGGAAGGTAAGATGGTGGTGAATCAGAAGGCTACTCATCTGCGGTTGTCAAGTTCTGGATGACGGGAAAGCTTGTGTGTTGTCTGACAGGAGCTGCTGTCGATTCTGTGGGCAATATGTGTGCAAGTTCTGGTGAACTTTCCTAGAGGCCACCAGGGGAAATTATTCTCCAAGCCCAAATTTCAGGAACCAAAATATTGTAATGGTTGAGTTAGGTGGACCTTCTCAATAATGGTACAACAGTGATGGGGTGTGCCCCCTCCCCCGGGAGATGGTGTCTCATAGTCAAGTTGGGGGCATCTTTTAAAACACTTTTGTTGTAGCAGCTTTTGAAAAATGGTGTCCTGAGTGATAAGAAAAAAATAATCCAGCAGGCCATTACTTTTATATCATGGGGTTCTATTTTAAATATTTGTTTTATTGTTAGGTCCAGTGAGTATTGGGAAAGTGATCACCATAGGATAATAAAAATAACAGCAGTCACACATAGAAGACTCAGATGTGGTTTGCTGTACTCTTAATTAGAAGAGGCAAGTCAAATAAAGCAAAGCCTCCTGGACTTGATATAAGAATAAAAAAAGCAAACAAATCCTTTTATATTAAAATAATGAAAAATGCTCTTATTTGACAAGCTTCTTCATTCTGATATTCAGCTGTCAATCCTCCTTTTTCTTTTGCTACACTCCTGTCTTTTCTGTTCTTGGTTTATTTCCTCTGGTCCTTCCACAACATTCCTCTGTCACTGAAGTGGAGATGTTACAAGCCATGACACCAGTCTATGTGCCTAGCCATTAAAGTATATTCTTGTGGAGTCCTGATCATAAAGCCATTTATGGTGACAACTATGCCACGGCCACCATGTATGAAGTGGCCTGTGTGACAGACGTCCTTGAGGTGTCCTGCACACTCCCTTATTGAAAAAGTCATGCCTTTTAATTCTGAGAGGTGCAGTGCATTCTTATCTTCATACTACTGAATACCTTTCATTTCATAGTGATATAGCGTTGCTTTAAAATAGTCGTTCCACTTCAATTTGGCACTTCTGTTTATTTCACCTGAAGAATAGCATTGTCATGTGATGACTTAGGAAAAACCCATTCCCACAACCATATATATATATATATATATATATATATATGCAACTTGTGGGAGAGACGTTGAAGATAGATGAGGACTCTTGTTTTCCTTTCAGGTGCATTAAAATTGGAGATAAAGAGTGTGAGTTCAACCCCAATTTCCGACTGATTCTCCACACCAAGCTTGCAAACCCCCATTACCAGCCGGAAATGCAGGCACAGTGCACCCTCATCAACTTCACAGTGACTCGGGATGGCCTGGAAGACCAGTTGCTGGCAGCAGTTGTCAGTATGGAGAGGCCTGACCTGGAAGAACTAAAGGTAAGTTGCAAGCTGGCTGCAAGCCTAAAATGAAACCTTTTCCCATTGAGCCTTCCTCTACAAAATGAATTTTGTACAGTTAAAATGTACTTCCCGCTGTTCATGACACCCAATAGGAAGCCAAAGACAAAAAACAAAAACAAAAAACACGTACTCCACAGGCCAGCACATATACTTTCTCTTCTTGCTCCCCACTCAAATGCAGTGGCATGCATGCATGCATGCATGCATGTTCTTCCTTCGTAGTTGGCCAGAAGAAAAAGTGGGGGTTGGCAGAAGGGTCAGAAAGAGAAATATGCCTGGAGATGGAGGGAGGCGGCAGTGAACAGTAGGAAACCAGGAGGAGAACGGGTGAGAAAGAAGGAGGAGTTAGGCATTGAGCTGGCTGGTGGCTATGCATATAGTTTTCTTTCTGATGTGAGGAAGTACAGACTCTCTTCTGGGTGGAAAAAAAACCCCCAACTTGAGGGAGCAACATTGTAGGAGGTGAGAGACTATTTTCCTGTGGGTTTTCTTCAGTGACCAGGCAGCAAGCAGTAACAGACAGTGTGGCTGTTTTGGCCCAGACCACATTCTGAGGGCATTGGCGTTTTTTCTTGGCCTCTTCTCCCTGTCCTGCTCCCATGTGAAGTGACAGCACTGCAGAGGCCTTTCACAACCTGGCCTCATTTCACCTCTCCCCTCAAGCAGCATTGAGGCACTGCAGAGGCCTTCCTTGACCTGCCTCTGACCTCTTTCCCCCTCCCAGCAGCTGCCCTATGCAGACTGGCCTGTCTCCATTGCAAACAGCATCTGTGCTGGCTGCAAAATCTGAACGGTCCCTCTACTCATGCTCATTCACTCATTGAAAAAGGCCACTAGTCAATCTCAATGCCCTCTGTCTGTTGGTGCTCCTCATTCCACTACACAGTGTTTGGTGTGTTGGTGGCAGTTGTGCCCTTTCCTCCTTCAACCCCAACAGCAGCCAGACAGCTGGTGGGAGGGCACTGTTTGCAGAGGCACTTCATATATTTATTTAGAGCATTTGTTCCCTGCTGCTCAGCCAAAAAGTCTCCCAGGGTGGCTTAAATACAAGACACTTGAATAAAGTAGACAGAGTCCAGAGAGAAAAGCCTGGCAAAAGTTAACCAAATGAAACAGAATATAGCTTCATCAGGAAGGAACAGAGAGCTTTTATCTTTTTGCAAGGCCTTGCATGGCGTAATGCAACTAAACATCCAGAAGAAAGTTGCCTTGCAGCTAGGCAGCCAGTGCATGCTGCAGTAATCTCAATGAAGATAATGGCAGCTTCCTTGGTTGCTATGCAGCACCTCCCCACCCCCCACTTGGTTAGTTGACTTACTGACAACAGAAGTTACCTCTAGATTACACACTGAATAATATCTGCTATTGTACTTCCAACTGGAGAACAGCACTCTTCTAGGCGTGGCCAGCACTGCAGCCCACAAAAAAATATATTCAGGGTACCACAGATCTGGGGCTCAGACTTCTCCTGGGCCACCCAGTAACAACACTCGCAGTAAGGTTTTCTTTTGGTGGCAGAGCCAAAACTGTGGAATGTTCTGCCTACTAAGGAAATTTAAATGCTTTTAGAAAGAACGTGAAGACATACCTTTTACATCAAGCTTTTGGAGGTGAGGGGAGATGCAAGCTGAGAGCTCTTTTGTCATGTGCTGTTTACATTCTATTGATGTTTAAATTGGTTTCAGAAATATGTGTCAGTGTGTTTTAATATGTTGTACAGCACCTGGTGACTGTAGGGTGAAGGGCAGTATAAAAATATCTAAATGAACAAAATAAATAAATTTGCTGCACAGATTGCTCCCTTTGCTGGGAGAGTTTCCATGCCACATAATAGTGCCATATAATAGTGGCAAGCTGTATATATTTCAACCCAATGGTGTTGAGCAGGTATTTTGGGTAGCCTCCCTGTGTTGGCCATAATATGTAGGCCAGTTGGAAAGGTGTAAACAAATTCCCATTGGTTTTAATATCTGTGAATCATATACCTAAATAGTTATGAATCACACACTTAATTAACTGCTAGGTAAAAATAGTAGCAGAACATATTGAGGGGTTGGTTATCAAGTTGCTTAGAGTATAGCGTACTGATATAAAAGCATCCATCTGAGACTTCTCTGAACAAAGGCCCTTTAAAAAATCTTACAAATAGCCAAAGAGTCAAATGCTTCCTTGAATAGAAAATAAAAAAGTTTCCTGTTGAAAAATGTGACCTTATTTGTTGTTTAATATTCAGACTTCTTATAAATTTTATGGTGGCATCTTCATGGCTTGTCCATTGAAAATCTATCAAGGATATAAAATTGTTATAATCTTGACAAGGCAGCTTGTAAATTTAAAATATGAATCACAGTAAAAAGCTGGGCCAGTATATGATATTATGATTTGGTTTGGGACTTTTTTGGCCCGAGGACTGTGCTGTTTCATGTACAACCTTCCAGAGGCCACATGCCAGTGGCAAAAGTGTGCAGAGAATGAATGTGCTTCTTACCTTTGTACAGGATGCTACATTCCTGCTGCACGAAAGTTGGAGGTTTCTACATGTGAAACTCTCTGTCCAGACAAGTGTGTTGTTGTTCTTCAGTGTTGCGGCCCCCCTCTATGTGGGTGGGTGGGCACAAGAGAAACAGAGAGAGAGAGAGAGAGAGAGAGAGAGAGAGGGTGGTTTTGCGGAACGTCTACAGAAAAAATACCCTGCTGCTGGTGTTAGGAAAATGCTTGCTGTGGAAATCAAGGCATTAATGTATTTTGTGTTTTGGGGGGGGTCTGTACCTCAACTCTTTACAGTCTGATCTCACAAAGCAGCAGAATGGATTCAAAATAACTTTGAAAACTTTGGAAGACAACTTGCTGTCCCGCCTCTCTTCTGCTTCAGGGAACTTCCTAGGGGATACAGCTCTAGTGGAAAATCTAGAAGTCACCAAACAGACAGCTGCAGAAATAGAAGAAAAGGTAAAAATGCAAACTGGGTCTGGGTGGATATGCAGGGAACGACCCCTGCGTATGCATTTTGTCTTAAGAGCTAGGAAGTTCATTAAAACTTTTAAAATGTATATTAGGTCATCTTGTTCTGCTTGGAGACTAGAAATCATTAGGAGGCCACACACACTTCGGTTCTGGTCAAGTCTAGGAATCTTCCTGCTTCAGAATAGATGGGCATTAAATGGGCAATTCAAAGTGAAGTACAAATAGCAGTATCCAATGTAAAGACCATAAAACTTTAGCACTATAATAAGATGCCTTAAACCATTCCAGTTTAATACCAAGGCTTTTTATTTAACTTCAGTTAATTCAACATGCATTACATTAACTCAATTAAACTTGGATTTTAGCAGAGGCGGCATGACAGGATCCACTGAAGTTTATGTGGTCCAGATTAAATTGGCAGGAATTCCAGCAGTTTGGCACTGATGTGGCTCCCCTGGGTAAAAAAATCTGTCTTTTAAAACCATCCTCTTTGATAGTTGTCTGACACACATAATTTGCTTTGCAAATTTCAGTTGCATCTTTCACATACAAGTAGCTTTCTGCAGCCATTGGAGCATATAATTCCAAGCTGTATCTATGTACAGACTACAGAAGTTCCCATGCTGTTTGTATGGGTGGTTCTTAAACCCATACATGATGTATGTTTGTAGAGGCTAGTGCATCATCAATCTTCTTTTGGAATTCCTTGCCAAGTAATTTTGTAAGAAGGCCTTGTACACTTCTGTACTATAAGATGTGGGAAAATATTATTACTATTCATTTCATTTCTATACTGCTTTATATTTTAAAGGAAAAAAAATCTCCAAGTGGTTTACAACCTAAATTAAAACCTCAAATACAACAATCTAGGATAAAACATTACAGTGGTGCCTCGCAAGACGAAATTCATCCGTTCCGCGAGTCTCTTCGTCTTGCGGTTTTTTCGTCTTACGAAGCACGGCTATTAGCGGCTTAGCGGCTATTAATGGCTTAGTGGCTTAGCGGCTATTAACGGCTTAGCGGCTTTAAGAAAAAGGAAACAAACTCGCAAGAACTCGCAAGACGTTTCGTCTTGCGAAGCAAGCCCATAGGGAAATTCGTCTTGCGGAACGACTCAAAAAACGCAAAACCCTTTCGTCTAGCGAGTTTTTCGTCTTGCGAGGCATTCGTCTTGCGGGGCACCACTGTACTGAAGAATGCCCTTGCCTGCTGTGCCCTATACCACCCCCGAATTTGTGGGGATGGGGGCACTAGGCAGAATGCCCTCCTGTGGGATCTCGGCGCTCCTGGATGCTGTCTCTGATCCACGCCACTAGCTGCAAGAACTTCAAAAGAAACAATTAGGAGGAAGCGAATGCACATATTTCAAGGAAGGAGGGGGAGTAAAGACTGCTAACTGAAGAGATCTCTGATAAACAAGACGAGTCGGAGGAACAAGAATAAATCATGAGAAGATATGCCAAGACTCGGTATGGCAAAGGGACTGATGGGGGAGGGAAAAAAAACTTTCCTTTCTTTCTTCTATGTGATTAAACAAGAATCCCCCCCCTCACAAGTCAGAAATGTCGTTTTAATGACTTAAGCTGTGGATTTAAGACTGTGTGGAGATAAATTTTCTAACCAAAGCATGTTTTAAGAAGACCGTGGAATGTATAAGAGCTTTGGAATGCTGCAGTTAAAAATACCGTCGCCATGTTGGCAAGCTCTGTCGGAGGACTTGAGTCTGGGAGGAGGAATAGAGCTGCTTTTGTATTGTGTATGAGACTCCTCAGAGGGACTTAAGAACGACAGTTTGCGAGATAAATGATGGAAAGAGCGATGTTATTTATGAAAGCGATGATATATGGAAACCATCTCGATATGAGAATTGGATGAACGGAAAAATTCACACAGGATTACAATTGGGGTTTATCTGCTTAAGGAGATTATCAGAAGAGATCATAAAGAAAAAAAGAAAAAAATATACGAACAAGATGAGATGTGGAAACAGCAAGATAAGACTGGATAGAATTATGAACTTTATTTGGACTGATTTGGATATTAACGCAGCAGCAAGAAGATGATCAGAATCCCCCTTCGGAACTTGAAATATGGGTCCCCTCAACAAAAATTTAAAATTCGGCTTTGTAATTCGGAATTTATGTGATGTGATGTGATTTGATTGGTTGGTTAATAAAAATTATTTTTTTAAAAAACATTATTGAAGAAAGTCAAATATAAAGTATACATTCAAAGCAACATAGAATCATAGATTTGGAAGGGACCACAAGGATCATCTAGTCTAACCCTCTGCAATGCAGGAATCTTTAGCCCAGCATGGGGCTTGAACCCATGACCCTGAGATGAAAAGTCTCATGCTGTACCAAACTTAAATATTATCTTAAAGGTTTCAAAATAAAACATTACAAAGGAGACCAGCTACAGAATTCAGATTCAATGTATCAAAGGTTTTTTTTGTTTTTGTTTAAAAAAATCTTAAACATTTCCCAAGAAAACATTTCAGACATTGGTTTCTGAGGAACTTGCAAATGAATGAAGAAATCTGTTGGAAATCAGGATAGTATCCAGCAAAGGAATTCCATTACTACAAGGACTTCTGGCCACACAGCAAAACTGTCCCTCTCCTCTCTCCCCAAACCTGCTCTGGATCATATCTTGGATATGATCACAGTCTAGGAAAATAAGAAAACTATGTTTACAGGAAATACTTGCTTGACAATAAAGATTCTACAGGAAATACTTTTTTGATAGCTTGATAGCAGGCATGCTCTTGCGTCTCAGCAAGAGAGACACAAAATATGTCTACTCTCCCAAGGTGAGGATAAAGAAGGGTGTGGGAAATGAAGTGAGCAACCCTAAGTATCAGCCTAGTATCTGTGGGAAGGTCAGTACAGGTTAGGTCAGAAATGACAGTCTAAGAAACTTCAGAGTTCCCTCCCACCCTCTCTCTCTCCTTTTTCATATAGACAAATCATCCTCCAGTGCAAGGTGAGTTGCATCCTAACACTTCTAACAGGGGGAAACCCTGAGAGGAGAGAGTGGGGAGGGAGGGGGAGTTTTGTTGTGCAGCCAGATACCACCTTAAGTTTCTTGATGACCAAGTTGCAAGTAAGATGACATTTGAACACCTTTCCTCTTCATTCCTTGGATTTTACATTACTGGAGCTTTTCAGTGCCAGAAGAAGCAGGCAGGTGAGGAGAGAGGAGGCACTCCTGACACACGTGGCATGTTGTTATGTCTAAACCAATCAGCTGAGCTTATGTCATCTCTATGGAAACAAAGTTTGCACGAACGAATGTGGTTGTCTTACATCTTCATGGCTGGATTTGCCTTTCCTTTCCTCTAGGTCCAGGAGTCGAAGGTGACAGAAACAAAGATTAATGAGGCAAGGGAGCATTACCGTCCTGCAGCAGCTCGTGCCTCCTTGCTGTACTTTATCATGAATGACCTCAATACCATCCATCCCATGTACCAGTTTTCCCTGAAGGTACAGCATTTATGTGTTTGGGGACTTCCTCCAACTTCCCAGACAGTTTAAATTGTGCTAAATCTTACGAGTCAAATTGTAGGAGTACCCCATTGCTTTTCAAATATAGTGACAGCTGGATTTCAGTGGCTCTTTACTTTCTCTGTACTTTAACTGCTAACCATTTGTACTACAGGATTGCTGGTTTTGACCTTTAAAGCTCTAAGCAGCCAGGGACCAAGAGATCTCAGGAATTGCTTCCTCCCCTATGAACCCACTCAATATCTTTCTTCGCTTTTTTGCTTCTGAACAAGAGGGAGAAGCATTTGGGTTGCAGCACCTAAATTTTGGTAGCATGTGAATCCTTTACCTGTTTTTAATGTTTTCTCTAAAACTCTTTATATTATGACCTTCAGGTGCTTTTCTTTTACTCCTGCTATTTTCTGGTTCATTTTCTGGTTGTTATTTCACCGTTGTTGTTCATCATCATCATCATCATCCTTTTTCCCTAGTAGGGACTCAAGGCAGCTTACAGATAAAATAAGAGCTAAAAACGTTTGTTTTGATTCATTTAAAAACAAACATCTCTATCTATAATCTATTAAAAACATACAGATAATTTCAATAAAAACATCACGGCACCAGCTCTTTCATTAAAAGCAGTCATTTCCCCAAACACTGTTGGAATAAGTTATTCACCTGCTGGTGGAAGGACAACAAGGAAGGAGCCAATCTAGCTTCTCTAGGGAGGGAGTTCCAAAGTCTGGGAGCAGCCACCGAGAAGGCCTTCTCTCATATCCCAACCAAGCATTCCTGTGAGGGTGGTGGAACTGAGAGAAGAACCTCCCCTGATGGTATCAAAACCTGAACAGGTTCATATGAGGGAATATGGTCTTTTAGATAGCCTGGACCTAAGCTGTATTGGGCTTTATAGGTCAAAACCAGCATTTGAATTGTTTCTGGAAACAGGCCAATATCGAGTGGAGCTGTTGTAACAAGGGTATTGTATGCTCCCTATAACCCTATTTTAACCTCCATATTTTAACCTTGTATTTTAGTTCATTATGCTGTGCCATTTTTGCTTTGAAGACTGCCTCGGATATACCTAGGTGTAGAAAGGCAGGATGAAAATATTTAAATAAATAATTCAGCCTTACAAAAGAAATCCCTCTTTCAGAAGCAGCATTCTGTAAAGTAAAGACAGTGTGATCTGTGACAGGTTGTGTGTGCTTTCTGAGAACAGATTTACTGAGAAAAGCCATGGCCATACAATGACTTCCCTCAATGTGCCTGTGCCCGTAACAGACCAATTTTAGTATCTTCTAGTTATTGATACACCCATTTAATATAGCCAACATCCCACACAGAATCTTTTTACAGATCATTGTGTCCTAGAGCTTTTACGGACTTAAAATAAGAAAGAAATGTGTGTGCTGTGTGACACTTTGGTTACAAAAGATCCACAGTCTTCCCTTCAGGTTGCAGAGAGCGTGATATCAAGCTGCAGTTACATACTGCTAATGAAATGTGATTCTCCCCTTGAGCTAGAAGAACCTCATTTGCCACTGAGAGTTTTCTGTGTAAGATGGTTATACAAACGTCACTGACACATCCTAGGGTGGTGCCTGCTGATGGCAAGATGGGCAACCTTCCCATGCCTGTGCAATCTTTTGCATATTCAAATGTTGTGCATTTCGCTTTTCATTTTCAAAAGTGCTTTCCAGACTGTTACGTGGCTTGTGTGTTCCTGCAGTCTTCTAAAAAAAATTAAAAAGAGGGTGAGGTATCTCACTTCAGGGTTTGGATGCAGCCTTTGAGGCCCCTTCTTCTGGCCCGTTGGGCTCTCACTAGGCTGCATCTCCTCTCCTCTCCCTTGGCCACACCCGTCCTAGCCCTGCTCTGTGTCCTCCTGGAGTGGAAGGTGTCCTTGGAATACCCCTTGTTTGGCTGGATGAGGCTGTATGTGCATGCAGAACCTTTAACTTTAACATGCCTGGAATGTCAGGGTCAAATATTTTGCTTCTGGGCCTGTTCACTACTAGCACCTGGCCTCCAGAAGGTTCCTCATCAGGGAATGTGGTCTTTGGACTGAAGAAGGTTCTCATGCATCTTTTCCTGTCATGTAAGTAGCCCTGGAGAGGGGAGTAACCTGGCCCCAGATTGTGTGCCTTTATGGGCTGCAAATCATACCAAGAGGAAACCTTTTACAGCCTCCAGGACGTGATAGGTTAGTTAAGAAGTCTCTTTGAATCAATTGATTCAGTAGGTTTGAAGGTACTTGTAGAAATCTGCTGAATCAAAGATAAAGGCTGCTTTACAGAAGATTGCTGAAACATTGGTTTCAAAATTTATCATATCAACCCCCCACGAGAATTAAATAGGCCTTTGCAATAACTCAGAGAGAGCTTTTAAGAACAATGAAGGAAAAAACTGTCCTGTGAGTAATATAGTGATATTGCATGTCTAGACGTTGTGTTGCTATAAACTAGTAGTATTTTACTTGCTGAGGCTCTTCAAATCCTAAGAAACAACTATTTTCAAGCTGTAATTTAACTTGAGAACCAGTTTTTACCATCTGAAAGCACATTCAGTGATTTTTCCTATAGTATTTTTTTCCTTATTCAAGTGATGAAGACTTACAAGTGTTTCTTTCTCATTTGTTTTTCTCTTTCTAATAATCCCAACTCTAGCCTTTATGAAACATTCAGTTCCTATGGCCTGGGACAGCATGTGTCCATTGGTTTGGCTGCAGGAAATATTTTTTTATTTGAGATTTTTACTTGACTTTATCTTCTGAGTTTCCTCTAGAGAGGATATAATGAGAGGAGCATTTTCCCCGGGGAGGCCAGTGTCCTTCAGATAATCATTTTCAGAGAAGTGTCATTTCTGTTGCCTAGGGAAAATGAATATTTTGTCTGTCTTTGAAAACCTTGTGTTACAGATATTTATATCTTCATTTACTTTCTTTATCTGGTTTGGGCTAGGCATTCTGTTCTGTGGCATATCTTTTAAAAAGACATGGAAAAAACAGAATGTGTGTCTTAGTTGGAAATCATTAATGAAATGCTCATATTATTTTCCAGAAACAGACAAACTTACATTTGACAAAATTTGTTTCAATTGCTCTACAATATAAAGACTGTGAAGTTACAACATTCAGATATAACTTGAATCACCCCTTAAATCAGAGGTGATATGCTCCTGTTTGGAGACTGGATCTGCAGATTTTCTGCACACACACCAAGTAAGATCCCACCAGTTTTGGCAATGGGGACAAACATAAATTAAACACTGTGATGGGGTGGGCAAAGAACAGTACCCTGATGAGGATGCAAATCACCCCCTCTGCAGTCATTGGGCTGATCATTTGGTGGATGGAGAGGGAACAATAACACCTACCCTCAGTTGACCTGTACAGGTGAGGAGCCAGATGCTTTGTGCATGTGAGAGTGTGCATGCAAGACAATGGAGTGGCCCCATCCACTTTAAGCCCCATCCACTGCTGCCATACAGCCCCTGGAGGATTGGCCAAGGGCAAATGTGGCCCTTGGACCAAAAAATGCTAGCCTCCCCTGCCTCAAATTTTCAGCTATAAGACTAAAATAACAAGAGATACACAACTGATGAAATGACTGATGGGAAAGAGTGCTGCGGCAGAACCAAAGGACAGGACAGGATGTCTGAAGTTGGGAAAGTGGCAGTGTGTTCACTGGATAGGGAGCCTGATGATGGGTCAGGGTGGTGAAACAATGTGGGGTGAAGGCAAGAAGGGAGGGACCAAGGAGAAAACTGAGCTAGGGCAAAACTGAAGATGAGTTCCAGTGACAGCAGGGATGGTGATCGATTGGCAAGAAGAGAACGAACAGGCTAGGGAGCTTCAGGGAGTTAGGAGATTGACAGATCTTTACTTGGAAAGCATGTGGCTTTAAGAATGGCACAGAAAGAGAAAAACCAACCAACCAACCAACCAACCAACCAACCAACCAACCAACCAACCAGTAATTGTCCCATTGCTGCAGCATTATGATAAAATTCTGAGAACATCAGTTACTTGCAAAAACTTGCTGCTACCCCCACCCCAATTTTAGGAGAAAAGATCCGTTCTAAACTTTCAACCCGAAACTATTTTTTTTGAAGACACAAGCTGAATCTGCCATATAGTTTGAGTGGGAATGTCACTCCAGGCTGGTTCCCGTAGTATGAGACTTGCTCTGCCTTGCTTCTTCCCACTGTGGTGGCAGTTCTGTTTTTTAAAAAGCACAGCTAAAGGTTGCAGGCACAGCAAGAAGAAACTGGACTGGCCCTCTTTAATATTGCCTTACCTTCCTAGCTTGCAGACTGCAGTGTGTGACACAATATTAAACCCCTAATCCTTTTTTTAAAAACTGAAAATTGGGTTGCTCAGATTCTGACCAAGGCATCGTGAGACAGAAATTGCATATCACTCATACCCTGTCTAGTTGCACCCACAGAATCTCAGTTTATATCCTGCACATGTCCAATTGGAGGGAAGCAAGGGGAACTTTTTCTTTTGAAAGAGATTGACAATGAAGAGGGAGATTCCTCGTGCTATCTGCCAACTTTTTCAATCCCATTGATGGATAATGTTTTGCCCATACTTTCCAAGGTTGGATGGCGTGAGCATTGTATTGTTGAAGCCAGGAATGTTTTGAAGTATTATTGCAGTGTCTCATGTAATTCATTTCTCCCTGTCTCTCTCTTTCTCTCCACATCTAGGCATTCAGTGTTGTCTTTCAGAAAGCTGTTGCAAGAGCCTCGCCAGATGAAAACCTAAAAGAGCGAGTAGCCAACCTTATTGATAGCATCACCAGCTCTGTGTTCCAGTACACAACTCGGGGGCTGTTTGAATGTGACAAACTGATTTACACGGCCCAAGTCACTTTCCAGGTAAATTGATTATTCCCTCGTAGCACCCTCTGCAGTAATGATTGGTGAGCCACACCCACTCTGTAGCAGTGTTCTGCTCATCACTTGCATTAGGGATTACCAAACTGTGTCTGTAAAAATACAACTGAGCATCATACAGCATCTAGCACAGCACATGATAGTTGCTACAGCAAGCAGAAAAATCCTTAAGTGGTCCTCCAAGACTTCCGTCAGTTATCAAGCGCTCCATGGGGAAGACGTTTGGAACCCACTGACCTACAGAGTAGAAATGTCTGTGACTTGTCCAATGGACAGTTAGACCCTCAAATCCACATACAAGTTATGTGTATAACTAGGGATGGACAGATCAATCTATTTCTGTCGTGTGCTAGTTTCATGTGTTCACAAAACCAGCTCCATGTTGCCCTCTTCTCCCCCCCCCCCAGGTGTATGTGTGTTTAAACTACTTACCTGATATCCTCTCTTTTTCTTTAATATTTTACAGCTGCTTAGAGCAGTGAATATCTCCTCTGTGGCCACCAGGATATTTTTGTATGGAAAAAGAAAATAGTTCCCCCATAGGTACATGGGGACAGCCATTATTTTCTCCAAACAATTCTCCAGAAAGTGACTACAGGCAACTTCCCACTTGCACACATTTTAGTTGTGCATGACCGCTGACACGTGTGCCATTTTCGGCTCTGAAAGAGGGTGGGGTGGAACGGAGATGGAATGGGCTGGGGCAGGGTGGACTGGACTGGACTTGTGTGTGTCCTGATGATGCACACGGCGGCCAGGAGCAGAACCCCTGCTTAAGTGGGGATTCCCCTGTAAACAGTATGAAGTAAAATGCTCCAGGGAGCATTTTAAAAAGATATATTTTTGGCTGCATGGCCACAAAGGAGATGTGAGCTGCTCTAAGCAGCTGTAAAATGTTAAAGAAAGAGAAAGGTAGCCCTTGGGCAACCTTGCAAGTACAGTTTGGACCAATGCACAGATTGGTTTGCTGATTATTCGGAATGTGTTCTAATCTGCACATTGGTCCTAAGGAGGCAAAGTGGGTAGGTTTGTTCCCAAATGTGGAGCAAACTGGAATCCTTCCCACCCATAGGTTATACTGGTGCTTTTATTTGTAAAGGTTATTACTTGCTTTGGTTATTTCAGGTCCATCTTTAAATGTAAGTTCAAAAGGAAAGAATTAAGTACAAAATGTCTGCAATTCTAGCACCAGTGCTAACATTCATGCCTTTGGGTACAATCCTGCTGGATTGTGTGTGTGTGTGTGTCCTGCAAACAAAAGCCTTTTCTTCAGGAAATCCTTGCAACTTTCTGCAGTGCCATGTGGGTTTGTCGTTGCAGATACTTCTGATGAATAAAGAAATTAACGCTACAGAACTTGACTTCCTGCTAAGATATCCAGCCCAGCCAGGAGTCACCAGTCCAGTAGACTTTTTGTCAAATCAGTCATGGGGTGGCATCAAGGTAGCTGTTTTTAACTCGTAAAGTCTTTTTATATGTATAACCAATAGATAGTATCTACTATTAAATGTAGCCTAATCTTCCATGTAAAAAAAGTTTTTTTCAGTTATGTTGGCCCTTCCCAGAACCCAGCAGGACCAAATCGTACAAGCGAAGCAGGGGATGATGGCATTGCTTAGCCACAAAGTATGAAGTTAGTAAAAAGTACTGCAGAATAAAACTTTTAGGGTTTCTCGTTCTTTGAGAACTGTTCTCTCTTTGGGTTCTTTTGCCTTTCCCGAATTCCTGAAATGCTACCAACATAATGGTTGAGGGAATTTACCCATTTTCCTAGTGCCTGGTGGCATGTGAATTAACACAGGGCAGGTCCACACTATGCATTGGGAGCACATCCAAAAGTGCACCATACGTTTAAAGCATGTGAGTTCCTCCAAAGAATCTTGGGAGCTATAGTTTAAGAGTCCTGGAAATTGTGGCTGTGTGAAGGGAAACTACAGTTCCTAGGATTGTTTGCTTTAAATGTGCATTGGATGTAGTGGTGGCTGGTGCCCATTGGAACTGGTGAGGCAGAAAGCGCAGAGGCCAACTGTAGGTAAACCCACAGCCAATGACACGCAGAGCCAACAAATTATAGTTTTACCCCCCCCCACCCCACCCCATTGATTTCAGCAAGGGCAATACTTGAGATACTAAAGTGGATAGCCATTACCACCCTCTGGGCTGGATGTATGAAATAAGGGAAGCAAGTGTAAGCTGTCTGAAGTCAGACCAAGGTTGATGGGGCAGTGCTCCATTTGCCCTAATGGACCAGCCTTCACTGGTTGAATGTGTGGTGGATACGCCCACAGTATGTAATGTGAGTTTCTGAGAATCACAAGTGGAGAGAGTGCTGCTGCACTCAGGTCCTGATGGATGGCTTCCCATCACATCTGGTTGGCCATTTTGAGAACAGGATACTGGATTAGATAGGCCAGCAGGCTCTGCTTATGTTCCTATTAGGAGAAACTTCTTAATGATAAGAGCAGAACAACGGAAGCAGTGACCTAGAGGGGCGGTGGGCTCATGTACATAGTCGCCTCCAACTCTGATAGTATGGAACACTGAAATCCCAAAAAATGTCCTTAAGCAGTTACAAGTACAATGCTGAAATACAGTATTGAGATTATTCTTGAAGGGTTCTTTTTAAATATACAGTCTCCTGTCACCTTCCAAGTGCACCATTTTGCAGAAACTTGGTTATATCAACCTCTTAAACGTTAACAATAAAGCTGAACTGGACCACCAAGGACCTGCAGAATTATGCATTTTAACAGCAATATCAGCAAACTGTTTTGCACAGTCCTCTACAAAAGGATAATGTGTACAGCCTAACGAAGCACAAAAACAATCCATGAACGCCAAATTGGTTTCCTCCCTGGAAAAAGAGCAGCTGATCACATCTTTACAATAAGACTTTCAACATGTTTTCTTTCTTTCTTTCTTTCTTTCTTTCTTTCTTTCTTTCTTTCTTTTTTTACCGTAAGTAAAGGGGGAGATATTTTCCCGCTTCATCAACTTCAGAAAAGTGTTTGACTCTATCTGACAACTTGGAGCTGAGCCTTAAATTGTTACAAAATGGAATTGGCAAAAATATATACAGTCTCATCATATCTGTGTTCCAATCCATCAAATTCAGGATATGGATCGGAAACAAAGGCAATCAAACAAGAGAGAGGTGTAAAGCAGGGAAGCACCCTCAGACAGAGTCGCTTCAAACTACATCAGTGATGTTTTGACCCCATTGGAATAGTCATAAAATCTAGGGCTGTGTCTAAATGACTTGCGACTTGAATGTATTGTTTGCAGGTGACCTAGTCCTACTGTTACGCAGTCGGGAGAGAATAGGAATAACTTTGCAGACTTCTGAATTACAGGGTCAAGCTGGAATGAGAAAATGAAAACAAGGCCAAAATCCCCAAGCCAAGCAAGATTCTGTTGCAAAGCAATTAAAGCTGAACATGGCTTTAGGTGTGCATGCATTGCCTTTGGGGAACTTAGCAAAAGTTATCAGAGCCCTGCAGGGAAATGTTCTGTAAGACCATATCAAGTAACAAAGATATTAGGTCTGTTTGGGTGTGATTTTCCCCTCTCCCTTGGATTGTCCTCAGGGTGAGACTTTGAGAAGGTTTGGAGCTAGAGAGTGCCTACTACCCTTTTAAAAGGAAAGTATAATTTCCCTGTTGATTGTGGGATATTTAAATAATTGGGTTATCATGGTCCAATTGTTTGCTTCTCTCTTCAGGGAAGGAAATGTGGGAGTTGTGTGTCTGTACACACATGCGTGTACACAATGTGGGTTTTTTGTTTTGTTTTTGCTAGTGCTGTCTCTTCTTGAGGATAATCTCAATAGAAATTTCTCAGCAGCCTCAGAGAGACTTTCCTGCTCTAGTGTCCCTAAAACAGGGAAGCCTGTGAAACCTTCAGTAAGAAATCTACTTCAGATTAAATAGTTTTTAATCATAAAGCAATGAAGAGAGATGGTTGCATCTTAAAAGGGCAGAGAGGAACTGCAGGATTGCCATAATGCTGTGATGTCAGCCACAGTAACATAATTATTGCTACTGTTCATATATATATATATTTCAGCCCAAAGCAGTGAACAGCATTTTAAAGCAACCAAGTATAATAAAATGCCATCAATCAAAACAATATAAGATATTACATAAGCAAAAGATCTAAGCTACAAGATCTGGACATCTTCTGGGGGGAAAATAACACCTACCTTTTCCCTTACTTTTTGCCACTCCTTGACAACTAATCTTAGGGCTCTTCTTTCTCTTCTTCTTAGTAAAGGTAAAGGTACCCCTGCCCGTACGGGCCAGTCGTGACCGACTCTGGGGTTGCGCGCCCATCTCGCTTAAGAGGCCGGGGGCCAGCGCTGTCCGGAGACACTTCCGGGTCACGTGGCCAGCGTGACGAAGCTGCTCTGGCGAGCCTGCACCAGCGCAGCACACGGAAACGCCGTTTACCTTCCCGCTATAAAGCGGTACCTATTTATCTACTTGCACTTAAGAGTGCTTTCGAACTGCTAGGTGGGCAGGAGCTGGGACCGAACGACGGGAGCTCACCCCGCCGGGGGGATTCGAACCGCCGACCATACGATCGATCGGCAAGTCCTAGGCGCTGAGGTTTTACCCACAGCGCCACCTGCGTCCCTAACTCACATATTATACTCACATATAATTATACTCACATATAATTCCCTAGCAGTTTATAAAGTGTTTTTTAAGAAATCAAATGTGAAGGAGGAGGTGGTTTACACACCCTGCTGCATTCTGTGGGGGATTTGAGCTCCTGCCAAGTTGTCACTGTGATTCAGGTTGGATGCGTTCAGGCTGTCTAGCTCTCTCTGCTTAGGGCTGCCCTGTTCGAAGAAAGTTGCTAAAATTCCGAGACTAAAATAGCCTCACTCATATTTCCCCAAAAAGTTGTTTGGGAGAACAAACACACCTAGTCCATTAATCTTTGGTTGAGCAGAAATTTAGACAGGCCAGTCTTTCATTTTAGACAACTTTAAAATATGTTTTAGTTATGCAGTAGAAGTCAGCTTTGGGTTTTTATATTTAAATTTTTATTGGTTTTATAATTTCTTATTGGCTTGAGTACTGTACATAAAGCTTCTCATTCACACACACTGTAGTTTGTATTTTATGTTATAGCCAGCAAAAATGTGGGAAGTAAAGTTGTGTCTCTCGTGATGAGGTCTATAACGCTCTGCAAAGGCTTGTTACCAGATTGTCTTCTATGAGGTGTGGCTCTGATAATCTTATTCCTTGCTTGAAGGACGTTCCTTTCTCTCATGCCTTCCACAGCAGCCGTAAGCTATGATGGGTTCCTGCTCTGCTTAGTTTTTTAGGGTTGGGATTTTGTTGTTGCTACAGATTTCAGAACTGCAGTTGTATTTCTTCATCTCAGTGCCTTCTCTGCTTCGTATTTTTCTGTGTGTCATAGTCTGGACCATGAAGGGGATCTCTGATTTATCCACACGTTGGGGAACATGTAGTGATTGCTCACTTTCTGCACAGAATTTCATTAGTTGCTTTGTTTACTGTTTACAATATTCTTTTTATCATGTTGTAACCCACCCTGGGACTTCAATTAAGGGCCAGTAAAAAATAAATAAAATAATGTAGCTGGCTTTCTTTTCTTTTTAAAAAAATCACATTGATGTTTGCAATGTATGACTGGAAGCTTTAAATACACATTTCTCAGCAGAAATCTCTCAAGTCCTTTACCCACTAATGAGAGAGAGAAAGAGAGCGAGAGCGAGAGAGAGAGAAGTGGTGTTTCACCTAGGGTTGTTGTTGATGAACTGAAAAGGCAAAAAGCTAAACCAGCTTCATGGTGGAGAGCTCTTTGGAGCCTTCAACCACCAATGCTGCCATTTTTCTACACAGTAATAAATGTAGTACTGAGAGTGTACGAATACCTGCGATTGCTACCTTCTTCAGATTCCAATTTATTCTACAGTGGAGGATATAATGAGAAATCATCTTTTCTTAAGAGTTTAAGGTTATGCAACAAGTAGACAGTGAGTGGCAAGTCTGTTTGTTATATCTGGTCTGCCACAGCTCTTGAAAGCATTGCCCTCCCTTTTCCCTCCCCAAACAAAGAACCAACAAGTTAACATCAAACATGTTTGCCATGTGTAGCTTCTTTTCTTTAGTCTTCCTGCCACAGGTAAGGCACCCATGGTTTCCATTTGTGACCCTGCCAGGGCCCCAATGTATCTTAATCCTTATCCCCCCGCATCTTATTATGACTTCCTTATCAGTGTTGCCTCCAGACACCTGAATTCCTTGACAGAAAGACCCAGTTCCCAACTCTTGAATTTTCCCATGTAGTGGGCTGTCTTTATATAAACTCAGATGAGTGGTTACCTAACTCAGTATTGTACACACTGACTTGTATCAGCTCTTCAGGATTTCAGACATGAACTCTTCCCCAGCTAAAGACTTAAAGAACTAAATACCCTTTGCATGAAAAGCATGTGCTCTGCCACTGAGCTATGGCCCTTTCTTCATTTCTGTTATGCTTTCTTTTCTGAATGTAAATGGCTCAGCCAAGAAGAGGGAAGCTGCTTGTTATGAGTTGAGGATACACCTGGCTAGCTTGGATTAATCTTTCCACCCTAGCCCCCTCCCCAAGCCCAATCATTTTCATCTTCTATTTCTGAAGAGGAAGAATATTCATTATGTAGATATGAAAAAGCAACTGAAAAGGCATTGTTTAATAAACGTGGTGTTCAATAATGAGCTCTAAATAGTGGATTCAGCTTTCAAGAGGAGAACGGCTGCAGAGACAAAGATGCATATTAATGTTGTATTTATAATTTTGCAGAATGCAGATGATAAGATTGTGTGTGTGGCTAAAAGATAAAATAGCAATTCATGTATTTCGCATTGAAGAAAAACCAGTATTTCCTTGACAAAGGCCTTTCTTTCTCCCGCCCTGTGTACTTTGTAGTTCTGTTAAGTTTCTATTCTTGTTGACGATTGATTTTGACACAATCTGCTGAATTTATGCAATGCACAATGATATTTTTTTGCTAATGCTGTCACAATCTTTTGATCAAGATGGTCTGATAAGACTGGCCTACAGTTTACTTGAGTACCCATGTTTAAAATATTAGTGTGGTATCAGCGTCATAACTGAATCCCTCCCATTTTGAAAATCTAGATCCTTTTTAGAACAGCGGTGGGCAGCGGTAGGTTTGCAGGATCTATTCCATATTTTTTACTAGAATTCAAAGGTCCCCCAACTAGGGCCAGGTGAAATAGTTGTACTCGTAGGCTCTATTCATGCTTGTGTTTACTGTGCACTCACTGTGTTTCCTGAGCTGGATTTTTTATCTGTGTTCAGCCGACATTATCCAAAATGCATATGCATCCTCCTGTGCTTTGTTATAAGATACTACTGTTTGATGTGTCGTTTCTCAAACCAGCTTCACACTGATTGGAGTCCTTAAGTCATTCTTAATCTGCCTGCAGCTAAGATGTGAACAAGTTCGCATAGGATAAAGACATCCCCACCCTGTCAATGTACAAAGCAGAAACAAATTAAAGGTGTTCTGATACGAAAGCTAGGGGCGAAATATCTGTGAAATACACCAAAAAAGCAACTCTGCCCTGAGATCTATAGATGAAGGGCAGTTTGCAAATTCTAGTAGTAATAGTAGTAGTAGTAACTCCACTGTGTTACAAGATGGTAGAGTGAACACCACTTGGAGTTAAGGGACAGGGTGCCTCTGAGTACACAAGTACAAATTTTCAGAATCCAAACTGAACTCTCAATCCTGTCATAGAAAATCTGCTCCTAGTCCCACCTCCCCTGCCCAACTTACTTCATTTCAGCCTAATTTAGAAGAGAGGGAAGCCTTTTCTTGGCACTATTTTTAAACAGGTTGGAGTAATAATCTGTTGCAGATCTACTGCAAATCACTTGGTGATCTACCAGTAGATCCTGATCTATCTTCCTGTTTCACAACATCTTTGTGTTGCCCTGAGCAACATTAAGAGCCAATACTTAGTGTAACTATTTAATGGAGGAACCTAAATTTAAGTGAAATTAAATGAAAAGATGTGAACTGTATCCTGAGTGTTGTTGTTTTTTTGGTTTAGCTTTACAACTACAGGTCATCAGTGTTTGTAGCTTGGTCCTAGGTATGTAACAAGGCACATACTTACTGGTAGCAGGCAAAAACAGGGGTCAGATGGGAAGTGGTATTTCAGTCAGGAGCACAACCATCCCTTGATTACCTGGAAGTGGATCAACTAGTTTCAGTAAGAGAGGGAATGTATTTGCCTAACCAACCCTCCCCCCTTAAGGCTGCCTCCCAATCATGGACAAGTGAAATCCTTTAGAGATGACTGGTTTTATTGAGATCAGATCACTTATATGCCTCTCAGGAATTCAGTAGAAGTCTCATTGAATTCCTGTTGCAGAGTTAGAGCTATAGCTTTTAAGACTCACCAGTGGCTCATTGATGGGGCTGATAGTCTAGAATGGGGGCAAGGACATGTCTTCAAAGTATCATATAAATTAATTATGCTCTAGATTTCTGTAAAAGAAATAGCGTAGTAGGAAGATAATCCGAGAAATGATTGGCGTGGGCAGACTTAGTGAGCTTGTCAGACGTTATAATAGTAATAAGGGTGATTAAAATGTAGATCTTGCGTGACATGCTGATTGAAGTTTTACATACCCATCATGGCTTTATTTTTACTTTCATTAGACTTGTGCTCATGAGTTGAATAATTCAGTTAATGCAGCCAAACAAAGAGCCAACTCCAGCAAATGAATTATATAAAACAAAATGTAGTCTGGAGGAAAGCAAATAATTCATTGTTTATACCAATCCTTTGAGTTAACAGCTTGCTTCCCAAATGGAATAGTTTTCCATCAGTATGAGCCCCATTACATTCTAGCTTGATGATGTTGTCTTAGCACTCCATGTCAATATTCTTTCCTAGCTGTCAGCTTTGAAGAGCTGCAAGGATACTGGAGACGGGTGGGGTTAGAATCTTCATCCTGATCCTTCCATGCTATATTCTTAAGTTATAAGCACAGAGGCAGATTGCAATGTATGAACACCTGAGAAGTACTTGTTGTCTATCCTGATCACATTTTATGCAGAATACAGTGACCCAAAACTAACATAAATAAGACCATGTAGCTGTTCTGATCTCCCGCTGCTGATTAATGGAAAGTTGTGGATAGGTGTTTATTTACAAGGTTCTTGGCAGATGTTTAGATTATAGAACACAAACAATTGCTTGTGTTCACATATATGGGGGGTTCACCAATGCTGCATTCTCCAGTATTTCTTATGGTGCCTGTGGCAAATGCTTTCAGTAAATACCGTATTTTTCGCTCTATAACACGCAGATTTTTTCTCCTGAAAAGGAAGGGGAAATGTCTGTGCGTGTTATGGAGCGAATGTGTGGTCCCTGGAGCCGAAAAATCAGACAAAAATCAAATTGGGCTTCACGATTGCTGAAACGGAACAAAGAGCAGGGAAAGCCCCTCCCCTCCAGGCAAGCAGAGGGGAAAAGAGGAAGCAGCTGCTTTCCTGCATTCTGCCTCAGGGTCTTACTGCCCACCCACTCTGTTTCGTTGCTGTGTTTGCTGAAACGGAACAAAGAGCAGGGAAAGCCCCTCCCCTCCAGGCAAGCAGAGGGGAAAAGAGGAAGTGGTTGCTTTCCTGCATTCTGCCTCAGGGTCTTACTGCCCACCCGCTCTGTTTCGTTGCTGTGTTTGCTGAAACGGAACAAAGAGCAGGGAAAGCCCCTCCCCTCCAGGCAAGCATAGGGGAAAGCAGAGTGTCTGCTTTCCTCTCTGTGCTTCAGAGGGAACAATGTTTGTGAAGGGAAGAGAGATTACAGGTTCAGCTTAAAATTCTGATTTGACTTCCTGCTTTTTGTTTTTGGGGACACACAGCATTCAAATATGCTTTCTTCAATTTAAAAGGATGAAATCCTTAAACAGTGTTTTGCCTGTAAATTCATGCGATCTGGAAGATTACAGTGTCTGTACCTCTTAAGGGATGGCAAAGCTTAGGTTTCGCTGCTAAATAGTTCTTAATGCAGTTAAAATGCTTTCTTCTGTCAAGGCAATTAAAAAAAATAAATATCAGGCAGCCGGAAAACATGCAGATGGGAGAGAGAGAGAGAGAGAGAGAGAGCGCTGGCTGGCTTGTGTGGGTGGGTGGGGGGGAACTTTTGCCTTCCTTTCCTCACGTTATAGCCCTCTCCTGCATTCTTAGCCTTCTGTGTTTTTCCTTCCCTCCCCACTTAAAATGTGGTTACAAAGCATGGATCCACATGGATCCTCAGGATCTTTGCATTGGGTCACCCCAAATTCACCATCAGAGCACACAGCATGTCCATGGCTACAGCCTGCCCCCCAAAAATCACGCACCCACTGTTGCCTGGGGCTGCAATGGTGCAAAAACGTGGTTACAAAGCATGGATCCACATGGATCCTCAGGATCTTTGCATTGGGTCAGCCAAAATTCACCATCAGAGCACATAGCATGTCCATGGCTACAGCCTGCCCCCCCAAAATCACGCACCCACTGTTGCCTGGGGCTGCAATGGTGCAAAAACGTGGTTACAAAGCATGGATCCACAGGGATTCTCAGGATTTTTGCATTGGGTCACCCCAAATTCACCATCAGATCACATGTCTGTGGCCACAGCATGAAGCACAAAAATGATACGTCCACTGTTTCATTCAGAATATTTTTTCCCTTGTTTTCCTCCTCTAAAAACGATGTGCGTGTTATGGTCAGGTGCGTGTTATAGAGCGAAAAATACGGTATTCCCTCAAAAATCCACAGTGCCTGAGAGACTGTTTTTCATGCCCAGTCACCTGAGAGCGGGGTTTTGGGGTGGTGGGGCGCGGGAGAAGTGGGGTCACTGAAGAAGGGTTTGCTTTTACTCCAAAACAGAGGAAGATATATATCACACACGGTAACTGTAGTTAGTCTCTTTTTTCTTAATCCCCCCCCCCACACCAGAAATTAGGCAAATAGCTATGACACCATTTTTCTAGAACTCTTCCCATGGAGGCTCACCTGTCTCATTTGCTATTGTGTCTCGGGTGGTAGCCAAAACTCTTTAAATTTCCTCACGCTTTTACATCTGATATATTTTTTCCTGCTGCATTTGTTTTTAGTGATGCTCTTTACTGTTATAATGTATTTATTAGTTATCCTAAACCCTCCTTGGAATTTTGAGTGGAAAGTGGTATAGAATTGTTTTAATAAATATTCTTTTAAAACACCACCATTATTACCAAACACTTCATTTTCATATAGTCTTGGCTTGGATCCACATGTCTGTCATATTTTTGAAGGATTCATTCCTTTGGTTTAGTCTGATGGTAGTTTAATCCATTTCACATCTTCTGGTGGAGCGATAAATTAAGAGGGCATTTTGGGAAGAAGAAGCAAGCAAGAAATGCTTTGGTTCTATGGAGCCCAGATATGGGGGGGGGGGGGGAATCAGCAGTGTGTTGGTTGTTTTAAAGCTTCAAGCCTTGGTGTTATTTCTGACTGTCCCTGTGCAAAAAGATACACAATTCCAAAGACACGTAGCAGAGGAGCAGTGCAAGGAAGCCTGGCAAGGAAGCAGGGCCAGGAAGCCTGGGTGTTATGGAGAACAACACAGAAGCAGGAAGTTTACAAAGAGATTCCATAAAATTCAGCAGCATTAAAAAAAATGTCAGAGACCCACAGTCACTCTCTTTTCCCCTGAAAGAAAGAAATGCAGTAAGATGGTTACTTAAAAGAAATATAAATCAGGTGCTGAATGATAGTGCTGACCTTGGTTGAATCTGGCTGAGATGGCAAAAGTAACATGTTTAATTAGAGAAAAATCATTACTGACATTTGTTCAGGACTGGAAATTTCTTATGGACCTTTTGTGAAAATGAACTTGTGATATGGGGATTTGAAGTTTGGAAAAATACTGGTTTATGGAAGATAGAATGGTTGGATTTTAAGGAATGAGTATTATATGTAGCTGCAGGCAGAGAGCTGAGAGTCCTTTTACTCTTTCTTTAGTTTTTCCCCTTTCTTTCCCTTTCCCTTTCTTTTTTGGGGGGAGGGCTCCCCTTTTCTTTCTTTCTTTCTTTCTTTCTTTCTTTCTTTCTTTCTTTCTTTCTTTCTTTCTTTCAACATTGTTCTTTTTTAGACTAAGTAGCTGCTTTATCTTAGTATATTAACTGTAAAAAAATAACTGGGTAATGGGTATACATTTTTGTATATCTATGAATAGGTTTCAATAAATATGTTAATGAAAAATAAAGATAGTGCCGGCCTCAGAAGGGCTCCTGGCACTTGAATTTTCATGAAGCATCTCCAGGAAGTACCATCCATGTGAGGCTTCCCATTCTAAGTAATGGCCAGCTCTCTTCTTCCAGGCACTGTCATCCATGGAACAATTCCGCAACTTGGACCGGGATATTGAGGGTTCTGCCAAACGCTGGAAAAAGTTCGTGGAGTCTGAATGCCCTGAGAAGGAAAAGTTTCCTCAAGAATGGAAGAATAAGTCTGCTTTGCAGCAGCTGTGTATGATGAGAGCCATACGTCCTGACCGCATGACATATGCTGTCAGGTAAGTGCTGTACACATGGTGACTGAGTCAAGCATTGTCGAGTAATGTGAAAAACTAAACCTTTCAACAGTGTGTCCAAGAAGCACCAGGCATGTCACAGAACAAGTGCTTCAATGTTTTCATGTATATCTATATTCCTGGCTTAGAGTGCAGCTTGCTTAATTCTACAGTGCAGTTTATTCCCATTCTTTCTACTCTCCATTTAATCAGAACAGAATCAATCAGTGATGTCCATTTAACCTCAACCACTTTCAACATTGATTGCCATCTACAGAATGCTGATGATGCACAATCTATCCAGGGGTTTCAGCCTGTCTCCTTTCACCCACTTCAAATAAAATTTCTGCCCATCTTTCAGGCATTACCTTTTGGGCATCTGTCTATAAATTGGAACTCAGCACATCCAACCCTGGATACACGCATAACCTCTTTGTATTGCAAATTAAAGGGGTCTCAAAACACCCTAAAACTTTCAAATAAATAAATTGGAAAAGCCAGTCCGAATAAAAAAAAAATTAATACTCAAATTACCTGACATGACACAAAATAAAACATGATTTCAGATTGATATTTGAATGTAAGATTAAATAATTGTCATTTTCAAGTATAAAACAAGATATAATTTTATAATGGGGGCCTCAAAACGATCCATTGTGAATGACCGATTTGTATGGGAGATAGATAAGTGTGTGCAATCTGCTAAAATTATCCTCGGTAATAAAAAGATAATAAACTGAAATCAAACATTGTTAGCCACTCTTAAGTTCTTGATCACTGCTTGGCACAATTAGAACCTGATTTTTCCTGATGTTTCTGTCACCCTAGTTTTATTGTAGTGATATTTGGTAACTGCATTGTTTTTGTTCTGCATTGTTTCTGTTTAAAAGAGAATTCTGTACTCCCTGAAAGCTGCTTATGAGTGAGTTCAAAGATTGTATCTTAACTTAATAAACAGAGACAGAAACAAACATTTGGGACATACACACCTCCATCCTTTGGGAGCAAACAAACCAGGAAGTCCTCCAATACTTAGATTATCCCATTTCATCCAGACCAGGAAATGATGGTTAACAGGAGGGGTGAACCAAATATGACAGGTGGGGGGCACCTATCGATCACCTGATGGGATTATGACATCAAGTGACATCTTCAAAGAAGCTCCTTGTCTGTGGTAACTGGTGTAGAGAGCTAATTTCTTTGAAGGTGTATTGTCAGTGCCAATCAGCTGATAAATCTGATCATTTTTAAATAATTTTTTATAATCATTTTTATTGAAAATTTTCAACATAAAAACAATAAAAGCCAAACTAATATAAGACATCTAGGAAAGAAACCAAAAAAGAGAGAAAAGAAAAAGAAAAGAAGAAGAAGAGAAAAAGAGGATAATAATACCAAGCCTTTTATCACAGTTATACCTTAACACAGAAGAATGAGCCCTCCCAGCTCTCACCTGGGAGCTTCCCCCTCTTCCCTCAGTCTCCCACCCTGAGGGATCTTTTCTGCCCTGCCTCTCATGCAGAGACCTTCATCTTCTGTCCATTACCTTCCTGTGTACTTCTTCATTAGCTGAAATCTGTTAACGTGAATCCTAAGGATGGGTTCCCTAGTTCAGCCAATCCCAGCAACATCTTTACCTGTTCCACACTTGATGTCAGGTGGGTGTGGTTTGAGGAAGATGTCCTCACAAGCCTAGTTCAGGTCTCTACCAGGCCTAATTTGGGTTCCAGACTGGAGGTTCCTCACTGCTGGCTAACAGCTTTCAAACAAAGCATAGTAAAGAACACTTCTTTTGCCCACACTTGCAGTCCTATTGCTCTTTCTTGCGACGTGACAGAAAACAAGCAAGCAAATTTTCCATTAACTTTGACTTTCCTGTTTGTTTGTTTTTTAAGTTGGCTTACTAGCCAATAGTAATGGTAGAATAGCATAGACTGTGTTTGATTTATAGGCTATTTTGCATCAAATCTTGACTTCATAAAAAGTACCTGTGCTTGATGGGAAGCCAGGCAATCTTATACAGGAACAGCATGAGATAATTTGATAGTAATGATCACAAAGTTCCAAAATCTCTTGGAGGACATTTCATTGTAAACCCCTGCTCCCATTGCTCCCCGCCCCCAATCAAACCTAAGCTTTTGTTAACACGAATCCCCATCAATCACTTTATTAAACCACAACTGCAACTACTTTTATGTTGTAATTTATTATTTTGCCTTTTATTGTTGCGTTTAATTAATCAGTTGTTTTGCCTTTTATCATTGGGTTTCATTATGCTTTATAATGCTTTAAAACTCTTTGTGGGATGCTTAATACAATGCGAACCATCCTTTGGGCAAAAGAGCAAAGGGGAGACAATCTTTTAACATTTATAATAAATTGCTGCTTTTATCATTTATTTCCAACTCCTTGCCTGCTACAAAACACTTTAACTTCTGCCATTCTCTTAAGGCTTTGCTTTATATTTCTTCATTCGAAAACATTGTTGTGTGCAATCAATTTTGTCATAAAGAGAGAGACAAATGCTGCCTATCCAAGGAGAAGAACAACAGCTCTTGGTGACTTCATTAATATCAGCCTCATGCATTTTAACACATCCTAGTGCAAGACACCTGCCCCCTGTCTCTCAAGTTTTAAGAATAAACCATTCTAGCAGAAACAAACTCCATAATTCATTGCTATTTCAATTAGTAAATTGTGCCTGCTATTTCTCTTAAAGGAAAAAATAAATAAAGTTTAGCTGATGCGACTGGTTGTTAATGTCTGTATAAGTTATTTAGTGAAGCAGACTGAGGAGATGTAAACTTCAGGCAGGCATGTAAAAGTAGTACAAGTACTTCAAATAAAGCAAAAGGTCTTTTGCTCCATCAGGACTTGTTTGTTGCTCAACATCTGAGTCTTCCACTGAGTGACATTTGATAATGTCCATGGGCTTAAAGGTTCTGATTTGACTTTCAGCAGCTACATGATCCCAGCAAAGAACAAAAAATTAAATTTGTACTCATGTATCATGGAATCACTAAGTTTAGAAGTTGGAAAATCAAGTCTAAACTTTTGTTCTAGGAGAAAGTATCAAACACCTAAAGATCCAAGTTGGCCATGTTTTCTTTAAAACATCCTGTGGAAATTTTTATTGCACAGTGAAAGGGAGGAGAGATGCACAGACGAGCTAAGCATACTAAACAAAAGGGTGGACTGGTTTGCACAACACATTAAGATAAACTATGGTTTAGTGAAAATATTTGAACATGCAGGCTCCTGGAGAGGAATGTGCATCCTCTTTGCTCCTCCTCAATCTTTCTTGCTACTGTGCTGAGCTAAGCCATCGTTTGACTTAACATGTCATCCAAACTGGGGCTCATGTCATTCAAACTGGGGCTCTTCTCACTAACCATGGGCTGTAGACGGTTCAGAAACTCCAGGTGGTGCAGAATTCGGTGGCCAGATTGCTCACCAGGACAAGTGGGTTTGAACATGTTACAGCAATCCTGACCCAACTTCACTGGCTGCTAATTCATTTCTGGGCCCAATTCAAAGTGCTGGTTTTGACCTGTAAAGCCTTAATGGCATACGACCACAATACCTCAAGGGCCACCTCTCCCCATAGAAACTGACCCAGACCCTGCAATTATCATCTGAGGCCCTTCTTTGGGTGCCTCTCCCGCGAGAGGTCTGGAGGGTGGCAACATAGGAACGGGCCTTTTCTGTGATGGCTCTTCATTTGTGGAATGCTCTCTACAGGGAGGCTTGCCTGGCACCATCATTACATAACTTTAGGTGCCAGGCAAAAATGTTTCTCTTCAACCAGCTGTTTGGCTGATTAACATTCTATGGCTTTTTAAATGTGTCTGTGGGGAGGGGGGAGTTATTGGTTTGTTTTGGTTTAGTTTTATTATGTATTTTGTGTTTTCATGTTGTGAACTGCCCTGTGATCTTTGGATCAAGGGCTGTATACAAATTTAATAAAGAATAATAATTGTCTCCTTCAGAAGAGACTATCCACCTGAATGCTTGAAGTCTGGGGTTGCAGCTGAGCCATCATTATTACTCCATGTATTCTCTGTCTCTCTCTTTCCATTCTGAGACTTAGTCTAAGATAATAAATCCCCAGGCCATATAGATGAATTCTGATTAAGTCAAAGAGCACACTATTTTATAAATGCATTGTATTTCCTGAATATTAATAGGTTCAGCAATTTCTTCCAACAGAGATTTTGTGGAAGAAAAGCTTGGGAATAAATATGTGGCAGGAAGATCTCTGGATTTTGCAACATCATTTGAGGAGTCTGGACCTGCAACCCCGATGTTCTTTATCCTCTCACCTGGAGTTGACCCCCTGAAGGATGTAGAGAAGCTTGGTAAATAAATTGTGTCAGTGAAATTGCATCAGTTAAACCAAACCCATGGCAATGTGCTAGCTACAGCAGGGAAAGAAGGAAGCCTTCTCTGGTGGGGCAGTCTTTACTCTTGGGAAACCATCTCCCCTTGGCAGCAGGCAGGGTCTGCTTGTTTGGCTTGCTTAGAAGAAGCAAAGTTTTAGCAGCACTCCTGTAGAAACTTAAAGCTCACACTTTCATTTCCACTTTATTTCATCTCCCCCCTCCTTTCCTTAAGGTCTTTCTTACTTTCTGCTCTTCTTAGTTATGACCCAATCAAGCAGGGAATGCCTCTTGTTGGACTAGTTTACCTCTACCAGATCTTCTCAGCTTGCTGGCATCTACTACACTTTGGACTTCCTCCACCTGATAGACACTAAAGCACAGCAGTCTGGCTTCCATAAGAACATAGGAAGCTGCCTTATGCTGAGTCAGATCTTTGTCCATCTAGCTCACTTTCGCCTACAATGATTGACAGTGGCTCTCCAGGATTTCAGGCAGGTGTCTCTCCCAGCCTTACCTGGAGATGCTGGGAATTGTTCCTTCTGCATGAAAAGCATGTGTTCTGTCACTGAACTGCATCCCTTCCAAGTTGTTCCTTCCAGCTTCCATGTTTCCCAGCTGCTCTAGTTGCCACTTGGACAAGCTTGTGTTGAAATTGTCCTTCAAATCGCCCCATATACAAATGGATCCAGATGTCTTCTTGATCGATTTATAGCATAAGCCGATTTAAAGGGCTGCAGATTGCAAGCAGAACTGAAGCAGGAGTAGACTGTCCCCATCTCAGATTCAGTTCAAGCAGGGGTCTTCACATGATTGGCATCCTTGCTTCAAATTCTTGTCCATCCCTATGAAGTGTTTGAAGCATGATTATTTTCATGCAGTGAACTGGAGAGAAGGATTTTATCCAGTCCTAAAGGCCCAGTTTGGAGACTTGAGGGAAGGGATTCTATCAACAGACCTTGGATATAACAGCCTGTGAGTGTGCAAAACACACAGCATTTCGGTGCCATATTCATAACCATGAGTATTGTAATCCTTCCTTTTATCTCTGTTGTTTATTCAACTTGCAACTTCAGTGCCTTTGAGAGAGGAAAAGCGCAGTTTCTGTGCCAAGCAGTGGTGCCAGAATTCTGCCTTAGGTGTTTGCATATGCAAATCAGAATGCTCAGCATACAAATAGGTTTGCATTACAAATCCTTGCAGTTGTCTGTTTTTTGTGTGAAAATGCCCTATGGCACATTCCCATTATTTCCCAGGTACAGTGTAGATCCACACTTAAGAGTTTGATTTTGATGGGAGCGTTTATTATTCAACTACAAAAGAGAAATTTAGCTGTTTGTCATTTCAATCTCAGGATCCTAATGCACGTTGATTGGGTTGCCACAGCCTATATATATCATGGGTATGTGTGGGTGCTGCTCTTTCCTGCCCATCTTGATGATAGCTTGAAGAGCAAACCTTAAATATGTGGCTGGCTACAGCATATGTTTACAGAGCAGTCGTGTCAGCTACCTTCTCTACCTTTTATAGCTAAAGGGATTCTTCCATTCCACCAGCTCACCTAAAGTAAGGTTCTTAAGTTAAGCAGAAGATAACAGAAAGTGACTTGGGTGCTTTTAACAGCCCTAGCCCGCTATGTACCCTGTATGGGACCCTGGGCTGGTGTGTGTATTTTTGTAGGTACAATGGCTTTTTAAGATCAAGTTTGAGGGTACTTCCAGACAAGGGTTGATATGTTGCAAATAGGTCATTCAGACTTGATTTTTCTGTGTTTGCAACTGGCACACAAGAGTCCACATGTGCAGTTCCATAGCTATAACCATTGTTTCCCATCCACATCAATGGGCAGCCATTGATAGAATGTTTCCATGCTGTGTGTTTTGGCTCTTCCCCTGAATGACTTCTTCTGTGCCCTTGATTACATTTTTCTCTTCTGGACATTCACACAGACATTTCTGTGAGCCAGTGTGGTGTAGTGGTTAAGAGCGGTAGTCTCGTAATCAGGGGAACCGGGTTCGCGTCTCCGCTCCTCCACATGCAGCTGCTGGGTGACCTTGGGCTAGTCACACTTCTTTGAAGTCTCTCAGCCCCACTCACCTCACAGAGTGTTTGTTGTGGGGGAGGAAGGGAAAGGAGAATGTTAGCCGCTTTGAGACTCCTTAAAGGGAGTGAAAGGCGGGAAATCAAATCCAAACTCTTCTTCTTCTTCTTCTAATGCCCACACACTTTTAATTCCCCCACTCATCCTTCCTGTGGATGTTTGTGTGTATTTGGGAGTGGGGTAACATCCACATCCCTTTGGTTTTGTTAAAAAAATAAATGTTTTAATACCAAGATATTGTGCAAGGCTTACATTTAGCTGTGCTGAAATTATGATAAAGATGAGAGGTTTTGCATAATACCTCACTATTAAAAAAGTAAAGTCCCAACAACTGTTATGTTCTTGGTCCTCAAAGTAGTGCCCCACATGTGCGCATAGCTTCTCCAAACTGGGTTGTTGAAATAACAGCATGCCTTTGGCAATCAGTGGAAATAGGCATGTGCACAGTGCTCAGATGAGGAGCATGTGGAAGTTGGGGTGTGGCAATAAAGGAAACCCACAGAAACATGACCCCACACACCACAAACTTCTAAAGGAAAAAAACAACGGACTAGCTTCTACACCAATGGTGACTGCGGATGCTCATTGGGTTATTTTTACTTACTGGATTTTCCATGGTAACATGAAATCCTAGGTTAAACGTAAGAAAAGGAAGGGCTGATAATGTGATGATGATGTCATGCAGATGGTGCAAGAAACTTGTGCACATGAGTAGCACTGATTCTACCATAAACGTCCATCAAGAAGCACCCTGAGATCAAGCTGTGATGCTGTGTGCTTCAATGTGCTGAAAAAACTTACTTTCCTCTTTCAGGGAAGAAACTTGGCTACACCTTTAACAACAGGAATTTCCACAATGTGTCGCTTGGACAAGGCCAGGAGGTAGTGGCTGAGAAAGCCTTGGACCTTGCTGCAGCAGAGGGACATTGGGTTATCTTGCAGGTATAATCTCTCTTTCTTTTGAGGAAAACCACTCCTTGCTTCTGAGTCAACTGCTGCAGAAACAGATTAAATCAGCAACAACTGATGATTGGTTTTGAAGTAGGGAACAGGCTGGCAGTATAAGTCAGCTGCTTTTCAGTAAGGCCAAATACATTGAGCTTAGTCACTGTTGCAGCTTGCAGATTTTGTGTGGGTTTTCACTGAAATGGCAGCAAGACCATGTCTGGTGACATCTCTCATGGGTGCACAGCTGACCCTTTGAGCACAGTACCAAGGTGTGTGTTTGTTTCATGTTCTGTAAACCTGGTCCTTGTGGTCCTCCAGATGTTGTTGAACTGCAACATACATCATTCCCCATCATAGGCCGTGCTGTCTTGAGGCTAAAGTGAGCTGGAATCCAATAACCTCTGGAGGGGCTGTAGGTTCCTCAGGCTTGCCCTAAATGCTTACTGCAGAGTTCAGTTTTGTTATAGACAGATGTGCCTGTTGTCAGTTCAAGGGTTGCAAGTCCTAATGGCCACTGCTGTGTGCACTGTGTAAGAGTGTATATGAACACCCACACCCACCTGTGCCAGCATGGCCTTAAATTGCGCACCAAGAAAATACGGAGTCTGCAATATCTGTATGCAAATTGAGCTCATTTGCATATCTGTACTTATTTTTCATAGCTGCTGTTCTTGCTGGGCATGGGGAGGAGCAATAAGGTGTGTAGCACTGAAGCCCCATCCTCTGGCAACTGGAAACCCTACTCTGCAGCCTCTCCAGCTCTTGGTGTTTAGTCAGGCGATGCCACTTATTTCCAGAGCTCTAGAGGGTAGACACTTGCTCAGGATGTCGAATTCTCTTACAAGTACCAATTTCTACACTTGCACTACTCCAAAACGAGTTGCCACCTTTTCCTGAGCTTTCCGCTGCTCACTTGAAGGTGCCAATTCATTTGAATGTCTCGGATTTTTAAAGTAAAAGCCAAAGGCAAAATCAGTCATTTTTGCCCAACAACTGCAAGGACAGCTTGCCAATTAACAGTATTTTGACAATGTTTGAAAGGTGTTTTAGGCAAGATACTTGCAGCAGGATACTCTTCCTGGACAAAAGACCCCTTTCAAACAAGATTCTCACCCACAGAAAACTTTGCATTTCCCTACCCACTAAGCATCAGAGGAGCAGTAGTTAAAGAATGCACATTTTGCTGGTGTTCATGGATGTCTGGTCGCATGACATACATGGGATCCAGCTGCTATATGACAGTGTAGAAAGTTGGGTACTTAATTTAATGCAGGGCTTCCAGAATACTTTGCTCAGTCTAAAATGTCTAGCACCATCATGGAGCTACTTCCTGCCTGCCCCCTCCCCTGCCCAGGCTCTTCCACTGGGAAATCTGATGCAGTCAGAGGAATCTGATGCAAGGTACCTGGGGGTACCAGCTCTCATTGTTAGTTCTTGCAAAAAATGCCTCACTGTCCTTAAAAAGGCAGCTTGTTTCATAAGTTCAATTGTAACCAGATAAACAGTATGCAAATTCTAATCCTTTTCTCTAGCTGTTTGCCCAAGTTTGAGGAACTCAGGCATCTCCTCAGTGCCATGTTTCCCCTGTTTGCAAAGTGTGGATGATTTGATCACTGGTGCACTTTCCAGACTGCATTTCTCTTCCAGCCCAGCAGGCTCAGCAGAGATGGTAAATGAGATGGAAAGGTGCTGTATATGCTGTCAGTGTTGTGATTACTGATAGATTTAAACCTGGATTACACTGAGCCAGGGATTTGTGGTTTTACTTCAAAGTTTGTTCTGGGCTTGACTTGGTGTCAAGAGAGGAGGAATGGAATCCTGTAAATGTGACCATTCAAAGTTTTTTTTTTATTTGCCAAGAGATTGCTTCCTATTAATATTTGACTTCCCAAACTATGAGGGGCTAGAGTTGCCCAAGGAATTGTGATCCCTTGAACACAGGTGGAAGCAAGGCAGCTATTTTTCTTTCTTCAAGGTTTGTGTTCTCTCTTAAAGTATCTGTTATATGGCTGCAGTTTCTCTTCATATTTCCTTGGTTCTTCAGCTTCTACTGGGAAGTGTTAAACATAATGTTAAACCACCATTAATTAAATCATTATGTGCAAACCAATTTAACTATGTGGTCTGTTTGCAGTAAAAAAAGCCAGCAATCTGAAGTCATTGATTTGTTGTTGGCTTTTGAATCTTGGATTCTTTTAACTATGGCTTCGTATTACAGAGAATTCTGTTGGACTCATGTTCTGCATATGAGCATCTAGCTGACCACTGTGAGAACAGCATGCTGGACTAGATGGGCCTTTGGCCTCACCCAGCAGGGCTATTCTTATGTGTGAACCTAGCACCCTTCCTTAACCAAGGTTTGTTTGACCCCCACACTCCAGATGCTCACTAAACTACAAAGGCATGAGGCAATAGCAGCTGTAAAATGAAGCAAACTTTGGAGAAACGAGCATGGATTGTTTGTTCGTCTGTGGGAACGCTTGTGTTTACTCATGGTTTGTTAAACAAGCAATGGCTTAGAGTTATGTGCAAACCAGATGAATGTGTATATGCTGCTCACAAATACAGAGTAGGGTCCTAACTCCCATGTTGCAATTGGTGCTGGAGATTGGACACTTACTTGTCAACGTAGGTTTTTTTTAAGATTAGTCAAATACATTTCCTCTTTTAGAGAATTCAAAAGAAGTGGAGGCTCATCTTATGCTCTTATGTCAACTTTTACACAAAAAGGGTCCCCACTGTAAATTTCAATAAAGTATGATAAACAATGAAAACAACAATCAATACTGAAAACAGTCAGTTCATTCACAGAAGAAGAAAAAGCAGTAAGAAAACACAACAAATGTCCATAGTTGAACAGGAAAGCTGGTTTCAACTAGCCCAGTGTGCCAGCAGAAGCCAGTGCAGGGACTTCCTCTAGCATAGAGGGAGTTTCCCCTCTCCTTCCCACCATACCCCAAATCTGCTCTGTGGAGGGTCAGGAGAACTCCCAGCAGAGAGTGCAGGAAGAGGGGAGCGGGGAATGCTTGCACTGATGGAATGACTATATTAATGTGACGTTGAATTCCACCCAAAGTCTGTAACTCTGATTCTTCAAGCCCACCCAGGGATGGCTGTGACTGTGGGCAGGATTCCTGCATTGCAGGGGTTGGACTAGATGACTCTTGGAGTCCCTTCCAACTTTACAGTTCTATGGTTCCACCTTACCTAATATGGTTGAGCTTTCATCTTGTGCCCTGCAGCTGCTGTCTGATAAGGAAGAAGCAGTATTTGTCCCCATTAACATTCTGCATTCATGTAGAGTACCTTGAGAGAGATGCCATAGCTAGGCTTCCATAGCTGTTTGCTGTTAGGGTGGTGGGGTACGTGAAGCCTGATGCTGCACATGTGATACCACTGATGCCACACTTAGCTCTTGGCCTAAACCTTTTCTCCTTTAAACTCCGACTCCAGAAAAAGCAATGTCGTAACTTCTGCAAAGTAAAGCAAATACTTTGGTTTGTATCCCATTTTTTACCAGGAAAAGTCCAGACGTGAGCTCGTCCTAATTTAACCACAGTCTTTATCCATTAGTCAGAATGTCACCACCTTCACTCAGTTGATTGACTTAATTGAATTCCTGAGTGCCTTTTCATTTTCATACATTGTTGCTTCACTGAGCTGGGTTCATGTACTAAATTAAATAACAATGAGCTGCTCAACCAGAGCAATGCACTGATCAAAAGCTTGGCAGAGATTTCCTTATTGCATGTTAAATAATTGGATTACATGTCAAACACTTGGGGTGGAGGGTAAGGAGTTTTTTTACGCAAACAAGCCAAGGCAGAACTGTTGTGTACCATGTGCTATGTGCTTTTAAAAAAACCCCACCACCAACAGTTACCTTCAAGGTAACCTTGGGTTCATTGCCAACCAAATTAGAATTTCTTGATGTGTAGGAAATTAGTCAGATTAAATGCATTTGCACATATGTGCATGTGCTTATTTTGCATAATTTATTCTGCTTCTGCCAACTACTGGGCAGGATAGCGAGCCATGCTTTGGAAACTGATCTGAGCCTCTGAAACTTCACATATATGCTAATAGGGTCTGAACTGCCAATGACTGACAGAAAGAGATATTGGGTGGATGGGAATCATGCAAATGCTTAATGGAGGCTGGGGGAAGCAGCTCAGTGAAAACGCTGAACCCAGTGTATAGCAGCTGTGGAAAAAGACAAATTCCACGCTAGGGATCCTTAACAATTGGATGGAAAATAAAGCTGCAATTATCACAACACATATCTGTAGAGAAGCAACACTTGTGCTCAGCTCTAGTCACCACATCTCAAAAAGGTGCATAAAAGTATATATATTGCAGACAAAGTGGATAGGAAAGTGGAAAAGCGTCTTCCTCTTTCATAACACTAGAACCTGGGGTCATCAAGTGAAATCGAATGTTGGAAGATTCAGAACAGAGAAAAGGAACTACAGGCAACTCACAGCTTTGCTTGGGTGGTGAATGAATGAATGAGTAAACAAATAAATAAATAAATGGAGGGCAGAGAAAACCCAATCTTTGTTTGTTTATTTATTTCCACCCTCCTACAGCTGTGATTGTGGGCTTACCCAGCTTTGGGAAGGAGGTGTGAGGGCTCTGGCAGCATCCCAGAGCCCTTGCAATGCCTTCCAAAAGCTGGGTATGCAAGGCACTGGCTTTTGAGAAGGCAGCAGGAGGGCTGTAGGAACCTGCCAAAGACCTTGCACCAGCTTCCCAAAGCCAGGTAAGCAGCTCTACCACTTTGTGGCAGGGGGAAGGGCAGTTCTGGGGATTCCTAGCTTTATGCATTTTTGCATTTATATGTGGACCCCCAGATATGAACCTTCACATAAGATGCGAGTTACCTGTACTTCAAGAAGCACATAGCAAAACTACAAGAAGTTGTAATGATGACCACCAGCTTGGATTGCTTTAAAATGAATTTAGACCTATTTGTTGAGGATAAGCCTATAAATAGATAACAACCATGATGCCTATGTTTTACCTATTTACTGCCGCTAAATACCAGTTGCTGGGAATCACATTTGTCTAAACCCCTTTTAGAGTCATCTAAGCTGTTGGCCATCATTTCTATTGACTTCCATAGTTTAAGTGTAAGGAAGTTATTTTCTCCCACTTCAGCTCCCAATTTAGCTTCCTTGAATGACCCCGGGTTCCAGTATTATCTCCACACCAAGCCTAATTTCATACTCCTCTATAATATCTCTACTGCATTTTTCTCTCTACAAAAAGAGCCCCAAATGCTGTAGCCTTATCTCATAGTGGAGTTGATTCAGACCCCCGATTGCTTTGGTTGCCCTTTTCCTGCACCTTTTCCAGCTCTGCAATATACTTTTTTGAGATGCCAGCAAGAACCAATCTGTCTGCCACGGCTGACTGCACAGCGTCTTCAGCAAGGCCTTCCAGTCAGTTATTGGAGGCCTCAAAAGTTACGCTTTGATGTTACCCTGCCGATTTGCAGAATGGGTTCCTTCCACCTTTGTGACACACCTTGGGAAGATGGTCCTGGAAAAGTGTCTGTAAAATGGGGAAGAGAACCTCCTGGTACTTTTACAGTATACCTCTGCTGACTGGTGTGGGAGAGAATCTGTGGTGAACTAAATTGCTGGTTTGTACGGTACTATTTCCAGGAGTTACCATAGCAACGCCTACGTCTTTATGATCCATGTTTTACCTTGTAAGATGTACAAGCTTAAAGATGTTTGGGAGTCTTCTTCTTTTTTTTTAAAGGAAAATTCAAACACCTACACATATTGTTGGTGTGTGTGTGTGTGTGTGTGTGTGTGTGTGTTGTTATCCATCCTTGGACTCTTTCCCAGTCTGTTACATATGCATCCTCGTTCCTTTGATTGCTATATACAATCTGTCTCCCTGACAGGAGCATGCACACATATGCTCACACTCCTACTCACACCCTCAGCGCTGCACAAATGGCAGTTTCAGTTTTCGAAAGGTGTGTGTATATGCACATTTTGTTGCAATTTTCAAAACCCAAAGTCCAGAACGGGTGATGAAAATACCTTTACTGAAAAAGCACAAGGTACTTCTGATGAATCATAACATAAACATGGCATCCAGAAGCAGCAGCCCTGCATAAAAAAATGGCAAGGAACTCCTGTGGGTTGCTTCATTACCAAGCCCACCTTTCCATTGCATGCAGCACATTTCAAGCCTTAGATGGATTAGGAAATCCACTGTGCATTCGGAAATAAGATGAAGGGAGGGGGCGTAGGCTACTGCCTTCAGCCTGAAAACCCTCTTTTCTAAGAACATATCTGAGATTTTAATCCCCCCTCATCCAATAAAAGAAGGCAGCTTTGCAGAATTAAATACCCTCCCCAGTTTTGTTGACACTACCCCACCCGCGCTGCAGGGCCTTGAGATAACCCTAGGTCTGGGGCACTGCAAAGGATGCAGAATGTTGGTTAGGCTGCCAGCAGCTGTTGCTGCTGTCTCTTGCAGGAGCAATTGGGGAAGACCTTCATGGGGGAAAGTACACCTGCCCACCGCTACACCCCAAGGAGCTGTTGGAAGAACTACTCTTCCAAACTGGAGAAGTTTAGTGATATGGTCCTCTTGCCCGGTTTCTCTGGCTACAAATAGAGCGGAGAATTTTGAGAGGCCGTTTCCACACAGCTCTCTGTTTATCAGGACAGGACAGGAAAAGAACCTTTGGTGCTTGTGGATCACCATCTTGTCTTTACTGACACAACACTGTGTTGGGGGATAAGACATAAAGTAAGGGGCTACACATTACAAAGCATTTCTCTTAAAGAAAATAGAATGCTGAAACAACGTGATCCCATGCAACTTTATTCCAAACCACTGTATTTTTTGCTATATAAGACGCACCAGACCATTGGACGCACCTAGTTTTTGGAGGAGGAAAACAAGAAAAAAAATTTCTGAATCCCAGAAGCCAGAACAACAAGAGGGATCTGGCCCCTGGGATAGCCTCTTGCTGTCCTGGCTTATGGGATAGCCACATGCAGCTTCTCCCGGGCAGGGGGATGAAGGCTCCCCCTGCCCGGAAGAGGCTGCGCACGGCTAAGGCAGAAGGCTCCCCCAAGAGCAGCGCTCCCTTTAAAGAGGGCAGCCCTTCTCCCTCCTCGGAGTAAAGCCCCGAAGAGCTGCACACATGCTCCACGCGGCTCTTTAAAGGGAGTGCTGAGCAGAGCCTCCCGCCTGCATTCGCTCCATAAGACACACACACATTTCCCCTTACTTTTTTGGAGGGGAAAAGTGCGTCTTATAGAGCGAAAAATACGGTAAGTCCCATAATCTTCAGCGGAGTTTACTCCCAGGGAAGTGTGTACAGGATTCTAGGCTTATGGGCAAGTTACTAAGACAAAAGTTGGTGAGACTTTTATCATCAGAAGAGCTAAATAAAAGGGGCACCCAGCTAGAACAGTTTAATTTTAGGTGGTTTTACTACAAGAGCTTCGTAAAGTCCTTTGCAGCATCGTAGGTCTTGTAGCCATTCAGGTTTAGGCCATTATTCTTCTACCAATCAGAACAAGGAAGTTCAGGAAGTTGAATTTTGCAAATTGATGGGCTTGATGCCATTATTGGTGTAAATGTAAAAGTGGCTGTAATGGGGTTTTGAGATGTCTGTGCATGTATTGCATTTTGAGCAGCGACAAGCTGCAAAAGTAGTTTTGCTATCCATACAGTATTAATCAGCCACATCTCATCAAGGTAACTGAATAGAAATAAATAAATTAGCACCTAAATGCAATGGGAAGAAAAAGCAACAGCTGTTGCCATATCCTTACAGCAAAAGGTGCAGTCCTGAGACTGCTTATTACATAACAGCCAAAAGGTTTAATCTCCTAAAGAATCCATCTTCATCACGCTCTGTGGGGAGTGCCTGTTCTGTTCTGTCAAATTTTATCCATAGAAATTTGGGGTCTTTTTACACTATCCTGCTTGTACCTGAATCTCTCATGTCTGTCTGAGTTACTGCATGGAGAGCAGTATAAGGTGCCTGCATTTCAGGGCTCTGTGGGAGCTGTTTTGAAGCTTCAGTTGAAGTGAAGAAGACCTTGCAGTGCTGTCAAATTTCACAGCAGTGTTCCATTTGCTTCATAAATGTTTTCTGTGCTATTCTTCCTGCTCCAGTTGTCTTTAATTGATCCAGTGCACCCAGTCCTGGGTTCATGCCCAGGATTCAGTCATGTGAACTGGCTGTGTATCCAAGCAGCGCACATGGTGAAGTACTTTGTCAAACTCTGCTCCTATATGCACTGATTTATGCGTGCGGCATACACCCACATTTTTACTGAGCCACTGCTGAACATATTTGTGCAGCATTGGATGCTTCTATGGTGGCATAGCAACATTTGGAGTTTGCATAGAAAAAACTGATATCCAGGCCTACAAGGAACAAACTGGTGTTGTATTATGCACACACACACACAGAGAGAGAGAGAGAGAGAGAGAGAGAGGGCGCTACTTTACACTCTACCCATGTGTCAGTATAATCCCAAGATGGTGAATCAGTAAGAGGGTTGCTAACCTCTGGAAGGATCTGGGATCACCCTAACTAATTTTGGAGTGTTTGTACCTCTATTGCTAGACAAGAGCCAGAAATGGTGTCTTTTTCTGTCCCTGTACAGCTTTCCATTATCATGTTGTTATTTATTTCATTTGCTCTGTGGATACATGTGTTGCACATTTATGCATACTGAGCAGGGGGAGAGGTGGAGAAGTGATATGTGTGTGTGTCCACATATGCATTCCTGCACAGTTGCATTATTTTTATTTATTCTGTCTCCCTGGTGCAATACAATGACAATATTGCAATACATTGACAATATTAAAGTACCAAGAATAAAACAATTAAAACACACAAAGTGCACAACATTACAATTCACTTGAAAACAACAGATTAACCTCTTATTTATCTTTATGCAAAAACTTAGATCCCAGTTCTCCCTCTCCAACATGGAGTCTTCCAAAGCAGCTTACATAAGTGAGGCAGTCAATAAAGCACTGCCTTTAAGTATTAGAACCAGAAATTCAGCAAGTGGATCTCCTGATAGATGTTCTGCATTGTACATTGGACTGTTTCCCAGCTATCATCTACAGTTTCTACCCCTTCCATCCCAATCCTCTACTCTATCCAGTTGTTGTTGTTTTTTGTTTTGTTTTTAAAAATCAAACTTTTAAGTATACAGTATCTGCGAAATGGCAGATATGCCAGCTTGATAATTTATAACAGCAGGTTCCCTATCCTCCTAGACGCCCCCACCTTTCTCTTTGCTTTTATGTCTTCATTCATCAATATGGTCTTTGATGAAATCTTTAACAAGAGAGTGACCATCAGCTGGCAGTGGGAGGCACAACTAGCCTGAAATTAACCAGTTGTTTTTTTTAAACAAAGGCACCTACACTGTTGTTGAGCACAATGTGAAATGTGATTTTCTGGGAACTGGCTCAGATTTCAAGGGTGAGTTATTTGATTGGAAATTATCAAGCAGTTTCATTTCAGTTGTATATACAGGAACTTTGTTTTGTCTGGAAGAAATAGCGTCACTTCACCAGCAGTACATTATTCTAACAAATGGAATAACATCATCCCTAAGAAAACAAACACACTGAGCTGTTTCCTTAATTGCTAGTTATTTGTCCTGATTATTTTGCATTTCAAAGTGTATAAAATCCACATCCTTTTATGTGCAGCTAATGTCTGTGGAAGTGAATTACAGTGCTGAGGGTTATTAGGCAAGGTATTTCCTTGTGAAGCTGTGGGGGAGGGGGAATGGAGCACATTTCACCTCCTGGAAGGGGTCTGTGTGATGTCTGTTCAAACCAGCTGCAGTAATAACCCCCTTTTCTCCTGCTAGAACATCCACCTGGTGGCCAAGTGGCTGAGTTCCTTGGAGAAGAAGCTAGAGCAGCACAGTGAAGGCAGTCACCCTGCATTTCGGGTCTTCATTAGTGCAGAGCCTGCGGCTTCACCTGAAGGCCACATCATACCACAGGGCATCCTTGAGAACTCCATCAAAATCACCAATGAGCCCCCAACAGGAATGCATGCCAACCTCCACAAGGCTCTGGACAACTTCAACCAGGTATTGACCGGCCCACTATCTCAGGGAGAATCTCAATGTTCTGCCACAACAGCCAGGAAGGAGATCAGCCTAGCAATTAGCCAATGCACCCAGTGTGGCACGCATAGCTGTGCACTGGACTGGGAATGGCTTTACAGAGACTCACTGAGATAAAAACCAAGTGCCATGCTTCCACCGCTGTGTTGTGCTGCTGTGTGTGCCCTTGAGCGTTGCTAATTGGAGCCACCGTCTGTGTGAACTGGGGAAATTGCTAGTGTACTTTTGCAGTCTCCTTAAAGCTTTTCCTGTTCATACTTAGGCATTTTCTTGCATCCCTTAAAATGGTCATTTGGTGCTCGTCACGCCATTACTGTGATGGTTTCCCATTGGCAGGGAGACCAGCAAGAACCCTCTGTGCAAGGCTGCTATGCCTTGATTGGCCATCCTGAGAAGGAGGACATGGGAGGGAGTGGGTCCTCTTGCCCATAGGTGTAAGCCAGCACTACCTAGGATGCATTATCTGGGGCTTCACTCCCTTGGTGGAAAGATGTGTGTTGCTGAACTCTGATGATGGGCCTTGCCATTCCATTGCAGCATTCTCCTGGGTAAGAGCTGGAATCTGGGCAGATGCAGTTGGGTGAGGACCAATGCTGAAACTCTGGCTTATTTTGTTTTTATCTACTTTCATTCATAATCCCAGGCTCAGGACAGAGGAGGGGGTGGAACTTTCAAGATTTCCTCATTCCCATCCTACCTCTGCAAATCAGATAGTAATTAATGTTCTCAAAATGGCTGGATTCTTACAAAATGTATCTTATCCTCCAAATCCTGCTGTACGTGGGAGCAGTGGCTTCACACCTCATTTGGTTGCTTTGAGCTGCTGTTAGAACTAATGCAAGGAGCAGAGTCTCACAAAGAGCTTATTATTGTATCAATTTTATATAAAGACTGTGGTTTGGTATTGCATCAGCATCATGTTGCTGTTTTGGGTTTGCAGCTAGAGAGACATGTGTAGTCAGATAAGGACAGGGTGCATTTGTCTTAGAGCTGCCTTTCCCTCCCTTTTGCATCCTGAAGCTTGGAAAATTTGGGGAAAGAAGTCAATTACTGCTTCTGTCGCTTAGTTACACTTTTAAACCCATGTGTCAAGAGTCCATGGACGCCGGCTGGCCCACCTGCTCTCTATTGTCCTGCAATTTGTCATAATGAGCCCAGGTGCACTGGCCATAAATCCAAGCTGCGGGCGTATTCTTTCTCTTTAATTCATGGGGTTAGTTTGAAGATGGCAGTATTGTTGGGCTGAAGGTCAAATACAGAGGAGCCCTTTCTGTTGTTGCATGATTGATTCCATTGAAAGCGTGGTGACTAGATGTAGTAAACAGTAAAAGAATATGCCCTCTGCAGTCATCCAGACTGCAGCACACTATAAGGCAAAGTACAGAAATGGCCAAGATCTGCCACATCTGAAATGCTTATAACAGGAAAAGATGGGACAAGTGGGATTATGCTTTCTTATTCTACATAAGTTCTGGAAGTAAGCTTAAATATTTATTTATGTTTGGGATATTTTTAGTTGTGGTTTTCATCAGATGTAAAGCACTTTGAAAAAAATAAAATGTTATTTACTTGGCCTGATAATAATACCGTATTGGCCCGAATATAAGCCGCACCCAAATAGAAGCCGCACCTTCTATGGGGGTGGGGTGGAGAAAAAAAAGACAATACCTGAATGTAAGCCTTTCCCTTAAAATTCCACAGGCACTCACACCCATTCCGTTTTACCATATGTCTGTTTCAGCAGCGATATCGTAAAAGCCAGTTTTTGTAAGGTCGCAAATTTAAGCCGCGCTTTAACTTTTCACGGTCAGAATTTGGTAAAAAAGTGAGGCTTATATTCAGGCCAATACTGTATCCCTCTCAAAGTAGAAAAAATTAATTGGATTACAAATAGGCTATATCCTAAAAAAATAGAATCCATTAAAATGGATTAATGAAGAGGTATAATTCTGGTAAGTCTAGGAAGTCAACTCTGACCCTCTTATAACCTCTCACACAAATAAATCTAACATAATTTTGGGGGGGCGGGTACTTGGATAACCCAAGTCCAATGCTCCAGTGTGTATTTGTGTTTGGTAAATCTGCAGTTCATGAGACCCTTGCTGAGGACCTAGCGTGGTGCTTACCAAGAAAACACCTATTTCTCTCCCCCCCCCCCTGCTTTTGCCTTGCAGGACACCCTGGAGATGTGTGCCCGTGAGAATGAATTTAAGAGCATCCTTTTTTCCCTCTGCTACTTTCATGCTGTGGTAGCTGAAAGACGCAAGTTTGGGCCGCAGGGCTGGAATCGTTCATACCCCTTTAACACTGGGGACTTGACCATTTCAGTCAACGTTCTGTACAATTACTTGGAGGCTAGTTCAAAGGTGAGCAGCGTCATATCTTTCATACATTAAGTCATGAAACATGTTCCTGGGTGTTTAATAGATTATCAGTGGCCTTTTTTGGTTTTGGGGACTAACCTACTACTGTAGCTCCAAGCAAAGGGCACATCTTTCATCTTACAATCCCCATTCCAATGAACTTTTGTTTCTGGCCTGTGTGTGTCTCCACCGTGGCATTTCTGAGAAAATATTTGGAAGTGTTTGGCTGCCAAGATAAATGTGTTCAGTCTAGGGAACCGGGAAAATCCTTGTTTTAAGTAGCAATCCTCCCACCCTTTCTCCCTTCCCCTCATCATACATATACACATATACACACAGTCTGTTCTGCAGTCTGGGCTTCTCTGAGCGACTCTCTTGTGTACAGCATGGAGCGGTTTTAACTGCTGTATTACATTAAATTTGTTAGAAAAAATGTAACTAGTGACATGAAAGCATTTCCTGAGACTTAAGGTTTAAAAGGGTGCATGGTGACTGTGCTCCTAGGAAGCAGCACCTCCTGCAACCTGTAGCCTGTGATTAGTCACAATGGTTGCATGCTGCCTCTGGGATGATGCTTTTAATTACCAGGTGCTGGGGAACAACAGCAGTTGCCTTCCTGTGGGAAACAGGACTAGGTTGGCCTTTGGTCTGATCCGGTGCCTACTGTTGTTTAGGTTCCTTATGATGATTTGCGATACCTCTTTGGAGAGATCATGTATGGAGGACACATCACAGATGACTGGGACAGACGTCTCTGCAAGACCTACTTGGAAGAGTTCATCAAGCCTGAAATGTTGGAGGGAGAATTCTTGCTGGCCCCAGGATTTCCCCTCCCAGGGAACATGGATTACAATAGCTATCACCAGGTATCCCTGCTGAACACACTTTATTTATTTTGTTTTGTTTTGTTTTGTTTTTATTTTCCTGGTGGGTGGTTCTTTTTCAGCCAGGTGTTCACAATCTCCCCCAAAGAGCCCACTCTAATGATAAAGGTGACAGTGCACCTTGTACTCTTTCAGTTCATGCATTAATAGAAATTATTCTTTTGCCGACCACAGCAGACCTGATGGTTTCGAGCACCTGTTTGCTCGAAAGCATTTCTGAGGCTGCAATCCTAACCCTGTACACACTTACTTGGGAATCAGTCCTGCCGAACTTAGTGGAGCTTATTTCAGAGGGAACAAGTAGAGGATAGAACTGTCACACACTTTGACAGTGCTGTTCATTATTAATACTTTTGTTTATATATTGCTTCCTTTAGCATGCTCAGTGACACTTTTTATCTTAAGGTTTTATGAGAAAACCTCTGGATCTTCAAGAGCTGTTTAATCTTCTGTCGGGCAGGGAGGGGGAGGTGCTAGCAACAGGATATGAAGAGCAAGTCTTGTTTTATTTTAGAAGAAAATAAGTGGACTTGTGAGCACTTGTTGACAGTGGTGCTCCCAAGCTTGAGGTAGCCCAGAGCAAGATGTGCACCAGGAGGTCCTCTGACTACTCTGCCACCCTGCTTTCTCTTCTCCATGTGCTGCTCTGGTTGTTCATTTCCCCACCTACTCTTCCGCATCCAACCTGGAATGGAAGAAAGAGATACCCTTTTCTTCCTTTCCCCCCTCAAAACGAATGAAAGAAAAAAGCAACCCATTCCAGCTGTGACACCTAATGCCTCCTCAGTCCTTTTCCACCCATCACTTAAGAGGGGGTATGAAGGGGTCGGTTTGCTCTCTAGCACACTCAAATACACCCCTGTGTAAAAAGTTGTGTTTTTTTTCAAAAGGAAGCAAAAGTTGTTGCACAGACAGGTGCATTTTGAGGCTCTTGTTTTCTGCCCCAAAGTTCAGGGCTAACAGTGCCACTGTTCATTATCCATTTCCTAAAGGTAAAGGTAAAGGGACCCCTGACCATTAGGTGTTGGGTTGAAATCACGACAGACGAGTGGTAGGTGTCATATGAGAGGCGTCTGCCAGGGCGAGCCCCGGGAACTCTCTTTTATTGAATATTACAAACATTGCCACAGGTGTGCTTGTGGCTGATTGGTTGATACAAACACAAAGCAACTTGTTGCTGATTGGTTAACATAGGTACAAGGCGGGAATTACATATGAGCATTTATCACTGATAGATCAAAGGCTGAGAAACGGAGCTGGAACTAGACAGGCACGAAACCTCTTAATTAAATTATAACTAAAGATTAATATTGAGAGAACATAACATGAAAGAATACAACAATCACGTTCCGTAGATGTGGTCAGCAATGCATTAAGAACAGGTCAGGGTACACTGTTTCATGAACTCAATGGGAACTGTTCAGAACATTCTCAGACTCATGTGCAGAGGCAGAGAAAAGATTATGAGCGAGACTTCCCAGAATGCAAGAGAAAAGAAGCAATAGTTCTCATAGTAAGACTTCACAGTTATGTGCAGTAAGAGAACTGCAGAAAGAGAACTTCCCTTCAATTAGGTCCAGTCGTGACCGACTCGGGTTGCGGTGCTCATCTCTCTTTATTGGCCGAGGGAGCCAGCGTACAGCTTCCGGGTCATGTGGCCAGCATGACTAAGATGCTTCTGGCAAACTAGAGCAGCGCACAGAAATGCCGTTTACCTTCCCGCCAGAGTGGTACCTATTTATCTACTTGCACTTTGATGTGCTTTCGAACTGCTAGGCTGGCAGGAACAGGGACCGAGCAACGGGAGCTCACCCCATCGCGGGGATTCGAACCGCCGACCTTCTGATCGGCAAGTCCTAGGCTCTGTGGTTTAACCCACAGCGCCACCCGCGTCCCATCCATTTCCTAGCTACAAGCTAAAACTGTTGCACCCAAAGGGCACACCAAACCAAGTTAAGAATTGGCTTCTTATTGGAAATTTGTAGCAAGGTTTGGGTATAACAGCTGCAAAACTTGGTTGGGCTGAGGCTGGTCTGATTTTTAATGCAGCATACCTGCAGCTCTAAGGTTGGCTTCCTAATGGCCCACTAGCGCTACAAATGAATCAGAGGCATGTGTCCTGTTAGTAGTATTGTGTGAGATGCCTGAAACCCTGCTGATAATCCTGATGTGATTTTGCTGCCCAGTATATAGACAGTACGTTGCCTGCTGAGTCTCCGTACCTTTATGGCCTCCACCCCAATGCAGAAATTGGATTCTTGACCCAAACCTCAGAAAAGCTCTTCCGCACTGTTTTGGAGCTGCAGCCCCGGGACACCAGCCTTGGAGAAGGTTCAGGGGCCACCCGGGAAGAGAAGGTGAGTCAACAGCAGATAGACAGTGCTTGATTTAGTTTCAGCCAGAATCCTGTATGGCAACTGCCATACAGATTGCAGAACTCTCTTTGGGTGATTCAAATCCCCACTTGGCCACGAAACTCACAAGGTGATCTTGGGCCAGTCACTTCCTTTCAGCCTAACCTTCAACCTCACAGGGTTTTTGTGTGAAAAAGAACTGTGTGAATTTATGATATCTGGGTTTGAGGGCTGAAGAAAATATTGGTTTATAGAAAGTGGAATTGTTGAGTGTTGTTTTGGTGTAGATGTTCTTTTCTATATATAGCTGATAGACAAAGAATCAGAAGTTTTTCATTTTTTTTACTAGTTTCATTTCCGCCCTTTTTTTCTTTCATTTTTCCCTTCCTCCCACCCTTTTTGGTTTGAGTTTTTATTTAGATTAGTTTCTCAGATATTTGATATTAACCTTTGTATAATTTCTTTCAAACTTTAATAAAATTTATTGGGGGGGAACCTACCTTACAGGGTTGTTGTGGGGATTAAATAAGGAGGAGGGGGAGAACCACCTGTGCCACCTTGTGCTCAATGGGGAAAAAGATGGAATTTAAATGCAAATAATAATAATAGATGATGGGTATACAAGAGCTGGAATATGCTAGATTAAGATCAACAAGGGAGATTTGGGGCGTGCAGTTTACTGCTCCTTTTTTCAAGAAACTCTGATGCCTTCTTTACATATTTTAAATCTGCAGAAGACTTCTCAGTAACAATAAAAACAAAAATACCTATTTCCTCATGTTCTCTTAAGGGAAACATTTACATCATTAAAACTCCAGTACGTGCCTATAAGGTACAGGAAGGTCAATATTAAAAAGTTGGTTTATAAACACTTTTTTTCTGGCTGCAATTCATGGACAGTTGAGGATCAGCCCCATTATTTCCTCCTCTTTACACTCAGAGGCTAAGATTAAAATGGTTAATCCCAATCTTGGGTTAATTAGTTTTTGCATTTGTTGCTGCCAAGGCTGATCATCTTCTTGGCTTTCAAGTTTCTGTACATGTGGCTTCTTTTTCTAGGACCACAGCCAGAACCAGACACATGGCCTGGGCTTTTTGGTTAACTACTCAAGTGAATGCCTCACTCCAAGTGAAATAAGATCAAGTGTGCTGACATATTAAAAGGAGGAATGTGAATTGGCTGGCAGATTCCCTGCAATCCAGGCTTCATTTTTTTGCCTATGATTTTATGGGTTATTGCAGGCTGGATGCACACTTAACGTCATGGAGCAGAGAGACCTGAACCCATGGAAACAATTTCACCCTTTGGGAGATGCAGCCCCACCCTCCATAATAAATGCCAGTGGTCTTGTTGCAATTACCTTTTTCTTCCCTTGGAATTTCTCTGTTGTTTCACCAGCAGAAGGGCCTCCAAATTTGAAATTCATTTTAAGTAAAATGTGGCAGCAGTTAGGGGTGTGCTCAGCCTTTCTAAGAAATTTTCCCAGGCTTAGAGAAAGTCTGTTGGCTTCCCTCTAAATGATTTTGCCTTTTATGGCTGAAGGAAGAACCCCAACTGTTACTTCATATTTTGCTTAAATGCTGGTGATAATTCTATTCGCCAGCCTACAGCAAAGGGAATCCTTGGAGTGTGCCAACTTACCTGCTGACCAAGATTTTTCTGATGTTAAGTTCTCCTCTTTTACTGCCCAGGAATCTTAACCCTCCACCTCCAGTTGTGGATGGAAATCTACCAGGGAAAATGTCTGCAGAGCAAGTTACTTTTAATTTTGGTGCAGAAAGGGAACTACTGTTCTTTCTGGTATACATGGACACCCTTTGAATCTGGCAGGAGTAAAGCTTCTGATAGAATTGCTGGTTTGTGGCCAATAGATCAGATTGATTGGCAGGTGACAGAGAAGACAAGGGAATACAATACAATGCTTTGAAGAAAGGACCGAAGGTCATTCTATACATTTTAAATGATTTAGTGGCTTAAATGTATTAATATCCGCCGTCTCATGAGATGATGTTCCAGACTCTGGTGACCATGCTGCTGAGCTGAGCTGCAGGGAGACCTTGGGAGCTGACAGACTTTTCTTGTCTTGTTTACAATGTGCTGAGATAGTTCACCTTAAAATTCCATTTAAAATAATCTCCTGCATTTGTCAATAATACATGAATAAAATTGCTCATAAACGGTGCAATACAGTATGCTCCACTGTTTGATTTTTGCTTTTATAGCTTCATCCATCTCACTGAACCAGCCCAACCTCAGAATGAGGCACACGGGAAAATGGGAAGAAGGGGGGGGGGGGGAGAAAGAAAGAAAAGGAGAGGAGAGGAGAGAGCTCCTGCATAATATGTGGCCATTTCTAAATCATCTCTGTAAAAAGAGCCACTTTGAATGCTTGTAGGTATTTAGAATGTAATAGCCCATTTGGATGGGTTGATTTAGAGGAGCCAGGTTCATGTCGGCTCAGCTTTATCTTCAGCAGGTGCAGGTTAACTTTCACAAGGCAGCAATGAATAGTTGATTATCTTCCCTGACTTCTGCAAGCAGTGGAGGCTGGTTCAGTAGGGTGAATGGGACACTGCCTCGCCAACTTCAGCCTGCCCTGAGCCATCCCCCACTGTCCTGCCTTCTTAATTGCAGTGGTACCTCTGGATATGAATGGGATCCGTTCTGGAATCCCGTTCGCATCCTGAGTAGAGCATAACCCGCGATTGTGCGTCTGCGCATGCGCGGGTCATGATTCGCCGCTACTGCACATGCGCGTGATGTCATTTTGAGCATCTGCACATGCATGAGCAGCAAAACCTGGAAGTAACGCGTAACCTGAAAATGCTCAACCTGAAGCACATTTAACCCGAGGTACATCGGTCCAGAGCATAGGACTGCCCGTCACCTTCTTCTTCCTTAGTCTCAGTGTTGCCCTTACAGAACTCAGCAAGGAGGGAGGAGGAGACAAAATTTGAATTAGTTGGCTCTGGCTGCCAGTGGCTCTGGGTCAACCGCTGTTGGTCCACCTGCCTTTCACTTTACCTGTCCCAATCGGCCCCAGCCACCACTTTCTGCAATAAAATTTCAGTAACCCTCCTTTTGGTATGCAGGTGAAGGCGCTGCTGGATGATATCCTAGAGAAGCTAACTGATGAGTTTAACATTCCTGAGCTGATGGCCAAGGTGGAAGAGAGGACGCCATACATTGTTGTTGCATTCCAGGAATGTGAGCGTATGAACCTCCTTACTAGTGAAATCAGGAGGTCGCTGCGAGAACTTGACCTGGGGCTCAAGGTAGAGGCTCTTCGTTGTGTAACATTGAGTGTGAAAATGGGCAAGTGACCCAGTTATATGTTGCAGCCCTCTAGTCCGGGATGAGTGTCCTGTGTAACTAAATTTTACATCCTGAAAGGAAACTTTGTATACAAGGATGCATAAACCGCAAAAAGTAGGCATATATGTTGTAACATCAGTGGGTGATATCAGATGCTGGTCATACGTAAGTTAGTACTTAAGTCCATTAATTTCAGTAGGTCTGCTCTGAGGTATGACTTAGTTGGGTACCACCCACTATTGTTAAAAAGATACCAAATGATAAAGTACTGCCAGTGGAACTAAATGATGGACAAGCTCAGAATATAAAACGTAGCGTGTAATAGAAACAATATAAACTCCAAGAAGTTAGCAGCTAGTAATTTAGCTGCTGATTTCCAGGGGGTAATATGTGAAATTAATCTCTCTTGTTTTTTGGCCTCAGTGTTGTAATGATAGTTGAATTCCCCTGTGACTCTCTGTAAACTTAAATACATTTTAATGTACTTTATTATTATAAATCATTTTGGGATACCTGTGGATGTGCCAAGCAATATATAAATATTAGGAACTCACACACAGGGCCCTATTGTCTCACTTCGCTTCCTCCGTAGGCTGATGTGTAGCTTATACTTCAGCCCTTCTGTCTCCTTGGCCCTCTTTTCTTCAGCTCTGTGAACTTGAATGCTGGTGGCTGCCATCTTCCATGCTGCATCTCACACCCTTTTGATAGCAAGGAGGGTTTCAATAGTAGTTTGCGCGAGAGTAGGGGCCCATGGGGGCCGCTTCACAACTCCACTGTTTGTTCATTCATTTGTTTATCACACCCTTTGACTCTTAGGTAGGTGTGCAAAGTAAGATGGAAATTGGGCACACCTTGGTTTCGTCTGTCCCTGTTTTTCAAATCACTCCCCACTTTTGCCTCATTTAGCTACTTTGTCTCTTGACCACCCTCCTGCCCGGCACTCCTCTTTACCTTATAGCATACATTATCTCCTGAGCACCCTGAAGTGCCTTCAGAGCCCCACTTTGCCACGGTTCCCGGTCTCCAACCCTCTACCACCTGCCCTCCCTTCAGGTTCCTCTTCCATTCTGCCCTCTCCTTCCTTCCTTCCTGCCTGCCTTCTTTCTTATGTGCTTCTTGCCCCTTACCTTAAAATTATATGTACATACCAGGATTAGCAAGGGAAGAAATAATGTTAAAACATTTCTAGTAGTTTAACACATATTTTTATTTTCCTTAAAAAGAAAAAAGAGAGAGATATGAATACATTTCTAGATTTTACTCTTCAAAAATGCTGGTTGTCCTGTCTCCACCAACGTTGTTTGCAGGTTGAACATGACAGTTTTTGATCTCCTGAAAACCATTCTAAACAAGACATCAGGACAGATAAACATGTTGCTTTGACATATTTGCTGCATTTCTGAATGAGACTAATGCCTTTACCCCTCTCTCATACATTTTTAAAAGGGTGAATTAACCATGACCAGTGATATGGAGAACTTACAGAATGCCATCTTCTTAGACACAGTACCTGAATCATGGACCAAGAGGGCTTATCCTTCCATGGCTGGTCTAGGCAGCTGGTTTGCTGACCTTCTTAACCGCATCAAGGAGCTGGAGACCTGGACTGGGGACTTCCTGCTACCATCTGTGGTGTGGTTGGCAGGATTCTTTAACCCACAGTCTTTCCTGACGGCTATCATGCAGTCCATGGCCAGAAAGAACGAGTGGCCTCTAGACAAAATGACCCTGCAGTGTGATGTGACCAAGAGGAACCGTGAGGAGTTCAGCAACCCCCCACGGGAAGGTGCATATGTTCATGGCTTATTTATGGAAGGTGCGCGCTGGGATATGCAGGTAAATATGAGCATTGGCCAGGTAAGTATAAGGTCATAAGATTATACAGTAACTATATTTGTAATGTATTTTTGTTGGTGTCTGTCCTTTGATGCTATGGCCTGTTGGCTACGCAAATAAAGTCCTTGTTGTTGTTGAGCATTGGGATTTTGTTGCTACACTAAGGGAATGGACCGTTTAAACAATCATGTATGATATCATGTAAAAATAACTTTAAATTAAAATTTGTGGAATGTTTTCTATTGAAGCCTGAAATCTGAAGTAGGGACTGGTCAATATTTCTAGTGGTGGGAGGAGGAGAAGGAGAAGGAGGAAAGTGATGTGATGGGTGGGTAGTTGCGAATGGACTTTAGTGCCTGCCAGGCTGAGCAGAACTTTGGTGGATTTTGATTTTCATTCTCCTATTTTCATGTTTGCTGAGGGAGAACCTTTTGTCAACCATCCGGCGTGATGTAGTGGATAGAGGGTTGGACTTGGACCTAGGAGACCTGGATTGAAATCCTTGCTTGGCCATGAAGTTCACTGGGTGACCTTGGGCCAGTCACTGCCTCTCAGCTGAACCTACCTCACAGAGTTGTTGTGGGGATTAAAAGAGGAGGGTCAGAACCACATACATGCCATCTTGAGCTCCTTAGGTAAAAAAGGTGGGGTTATAAATGTAATGAATACAGTGGTACCTCGGGTTAAGAACTTAATTCGTTCTGGAGGTCCGTTCTTAAGCTGAGGTACCACTTTAGCTAATGGAGTCTCCCGCTGCTGCTGCGCTGCCACGCAATTTCTGTTCTCATCCTGAAGCAAAGTTCTTAACCCGAGGTACTATTTCTGGGTTAGTGGAGTCTGTAACCTGAAGTGTCTGTAACCTGAGGTATCACTGTAAATAAGTATAAATAAACAAATGGCATGGATGTTGAAACCGTTCTCTGATTTTGACAGCTAGCGTAAGATTAGACAGAACTGTGCAAAAGTCAGTGAAAGCTGGGTATTAAGGCTCTAGGGACCTAAATTTGGAGGAGGCAGTTAAAATGGCATGCTGAAAAATGGAGGTGCTTTAAGACACCAACAACCATGCAATTCAAAGGATGGCTTTGGCTCCAATTGATACATTCTCACTATTTTTGTCCCCCCCCCACTCCACCCCATTTTTGCCTGCCTATTCTAAATTCTTTGAAAACTAGGGACTTTGAAGTAAAATAAGCAAAATTAGTTTGCATAATTTGCTGATATCAGAATTTGCATTTCTGTGGTGCATGATTTGTGCTACAACTTGTGCAGAATCGGGATTCCTCTCCCACCCACCTTTTTTGTTTTTTTTTCTACACAGAGCATACACAGTCTTATTTTTAAAGACCCTGCCAAAAGGAGCAGCTGGTGCTGTCAGCCTTGGAGCTAAAAGGTTTATTGGCTCATGTCCCATAACTTATGCATCCAAATCAATGGCTTTCTTTGATTCCCTAGACTTAGCTGTTTGAAAGCACCAGAGGTCAGAGCCTTATCACTGGTATGTTTACAGACCCTCCTTGAGCCCTTGCAGGGTATGAGCTGAGGCTGAGGGGCCAAGGAACCTGTGGGGCTTTCAAGGAAGCATCAGCATATGGGGTGTGGGCGTGTAAACTAGACCTGGAGTGATTTGCACTGGTTGTGGCTGTCATCTACCTCTGTTTTTCTATTGAAAGGTCAAAACATCAGGAGGAACCCACCTGGTAGGTGGATCCTTTGTTAGTGCTTCTTCTGCTCTACTATGAACAGGAGGTAACCATAAACTGATAGACTTTGTAGAATAGGAGAAGTCAGGCCAAAGACCAGTCTCCCTCAGGATGGCTTCTTCAGACTGTCTTGCTTGTTGTTAGCTGTGTGTGTGGTGTTTATCCTTTTCTTGGTGAGGTGGCCATTTCTGGCAGATTTCTCTGCTTTTTTGTGCGCTAAATCTGTTTTTAGTTCATTGCTCATTTTATTTTTTTTAATGCTTTAAGTAGCTGTTCTTAACTGTTTTCATCAATAATGTTGTTGTTTTATTCTCTTTGTAAGCAACTTTGAGGGTTCCCCCCCAATACATACATACATACATACATACACACATACACACATATAGCCTTTTCCTAAGAAGGCATAGTTATGTTTGCTTAAAGTTGGTATCTGTTGAATACACTGCTGATTCTCAGGCTAAATAAATAAAACAACAGAAGTGAAACCCTGACTTGGAGAGGATATACTGAGGTGTATTTTGTACAAGTTACTCATAGTATATGCACAGCAGCAGCAGCAGCAGCAGCAGCAGCAGCAGCAGCACAGTACTTTTCAGAATTCTTTATTTCTGCATTTTTTTTAAAAAGTAAAAAACACATCATAGCAAACAGTGAAACTTAACAAACCTGCGTTGCAATGTGTGAAACATTCTAATCAAATGTAATCAAGCAGATCAGAAAATCAAAAATCACTTTCTCATATCTATACAACCCCCTCCCCCCACCCAGCAATCACAGAATGGCTAACTTGGGGTCATCAGCGCAGCAGTTATGGCAGCATGATATGGGGGCTTAACTGGAATTTCAAATAAGAGTTTCAATAGCTATTTCTTAATGCATTTTCTAGAAGTATTCCTTTCTCTGCTGCAAAACACTAAGCAGTAATAATGATATTCTGTCTCTGTGCCCGAACATGTCTTTTTAAATAGAGGTTGGAGGAGGGAGGAGGTTGGGGAAGGCAAGCAGGGACATTTCTGTGTTGAAATGGACCCATTGATTCTGCATTCAATAGCTCTGTTAGCTATAGTATTCTTGTGGGGACAAATGCAGGTGACAGTGTAAAGAATTATTAACTCTGCTGTGCGCATTCACTCTTTCTGGGCTGCATATTCACTAGAAATTAATCCTTTGGTAAGAACCATGAAGCTCTGAAGTTCAGGGTAATCGCTTTAGGGAGCTATTCCAATTTAGAAAAGAAATTTCCCTGTAAGGTGATGGCTGCAGCTAAAGGCAGCCGTTCTCCATCTGCCCTGTTCAGAGATGAATCTCCTATATTTATTTATGTATGCATTCATATTATTATGTGGGTGGCTTACGTTTATGAACCAATCTATATCAGCCTCCCACTTAACAAAAGAAAACCAGACAGGTTTTACAAGGTCCTGAATTCCCTGCTAGTATTCATTTCGCCAAAGGCAGATAAATTATATGTATGGAAAATTTAGCCCCTTACGGAAGAAAAGGTTGCATTCCAGGAGTAGGGAACTCTGTGGCCCTCCAGATGTTGCTGCACTGCAGCTCTCATCAGCCCCTCCCAGCATGGCCAGGGATGCTGGGAGCGGAGGCCAGCAACATCTGGAGAGTCGCAGGTTCCCCATACCTGCCTTATTCCCAGGCTATGCAAGGGGACAGCTGGGAAGGATTCAGTGTGTGTCTTTGACAGCTTCATTTGGGACTCTTCCCCCTTTTCACTTTACGTTCTGCTGGTTTCTCAGAGAGCAAGATTTCTGAGGGAAGCAATTCAGGGAAAGTCCCAGACACCAGGGTGGCCATGTGCACTACTTTACAGAGGACAATTCTGTATTTTAAAGGCTGTCCTGTCCAAGCCCAGTTTAGAGGAGGGAGAGCTGTGCTTTTAAAGTTGCCTATCACCAGCTAGTACAAGCAAGCACAGACCAAGCAAGCACACAGGTCCACTGGTCAAATTCCCCCGCCCCAATAGTGGGCAGGATTCACCTAAAGAATCCCATTAGCACAACAGGGTTTTTGCTCCTCTTCTGTGCCCCCTGCTTTGGTGGGGGCAGTTGGCAGAACCCATAGAACAGTATGCAGAGGGAAGGGAGTAGGAATCGTTCCATCTGGCAAGCTGATATGCTTGCACAGGCAGAACGTTTATAATAGCGAGATGTTGAATGCCACCCAGTGTTTCTATTTAAATTATTATTATAATTTCTAAATTTAAAACTCTACATATAAATTATCATATGCACATCTCTTTTTTGGTGATGCATTTCCTCTCTTTTTTAGCAATGTGTAAATGGCCATCCTACCGGACAGTGAGGGTTGTAGCAATGGCATTTTAATGGGGGAGATCTTCCTGGTGGTTAAGGTCACTTCCAGCTTTGCCAAAGGCATAAATAATACACACGGATGCTACTTGAGTCAAAGGGTTGAAGAGCCTAAACAGTCTTGCTACATACACTAGAAACCTGCCTGCCTAAAGCCTGTGCTCAATGTATGTGTGCAACAAACATGGGTTTGCAAAAGTACGTATTGTGTGCTCTTGTAAGCTAAGATATGCCTGACTCACTGCTGAGTAAACATCCAATCACAGGCATAGGCTTGCTGGCATGTGATGTGTGCTGTGGTTTTAAGAAGCAGACAGGAATGGGAGTAGGCAGGTTGAGTCAAGCTAATCCTCAGAGTTCTTCTAAAGATAACATTTATATGATGCCCCCTCACCACCAGCCCACCAAAGGAAGAGATGTGCTCAACAAGTGAATGCAACACTCTCAGAAGCCACATCCTTAGCATATGGTGGAACTACATATTATACATGTAATCCAGATGGCTGTTTCTTATAGGGAAAATCCCACCTCAGGAGGCAGAAGTGGTGTTTGCAAAGATAAGCGCAGAGGGGAGTTGGACATGGTTTTCTGCAATTATGATCCGAACAGTGACAAGTATGGGAAGGATTATGCACATCTCTGCCTCTCCCACTTACTTATTTCCCATTCCTAATCCACCCCAAAGCTGCTTTTCTCTACCAAGTGTGGCCATGTTAGGACAGGTGTGTGTGTAATGTGCAGTTCTGTTCCTAAACACACACTTGTGCCCGCTTCCAATGTGCATTGTCACTTCAGGGTTCTTTCAAAGTACATTGCACTTACTTTTTTGAGGGCTTCTTTCCACACATATTTTATGATCAGTGCACAGAAAAGGCAAAAACCTAGCTGGTGATGTTTCTAAGGTCATGAACCCCTGTGTTTTCACAAGCCAGCATTTGACTTGGACTAGGGAGGCTCAAGTTCAAATCCTCACCCATTGTTAAAACTCATTGGGTGGCACTGGGGCAGTCGCAGTCTCTCAGCTCAACCCACCTTCCGAGGTTGTTGTGAGGATAAAATGGGGGGAAACTCCTCATATACTTCCCTAAGCTTCTAGGAGAAGGAACAGGATATATATGAGATATAATTTCTTAAGATGCATTGCATTCCTGTCCTATCATAATTTTATTGTTTTCTATTCTTCTTTGCTGCTTTGCATTGCTGTTTAGATTTTTTCCCCTTATTGCTTTGGTGTAAGTTTTAATGATCAGTTTTATAATCTCTTTTGTTGACCGCTTAGGAAGTCTTTTTTGATGAAAGGCAGCATTGAAATGCTTTAAATAGAATAAGCATAGCTGTGCCAGGCTTTTCCCAAGAATTATTTTGGTGCTGATTATCTCAGCAGAGAGAGAGAGAAGGTGTGTGTGCAGGTGTACATCTCCACCAATCTGTAAACCAAATTATATCCCTAAGCAGTGAAAATGGTTGTATCCAAGTCAAAGCTTCTTTTGATCAACAGGGAGATAAGCATGCAAATAAAAACATTAATTAATGCTGTGGAATGCTCTAAGAGAGATTGAAAACTTTGTCAATCTAAAAATAGATGGGGGCATATTTCATGGGAGGAATTCTTCCCTTTGTTTCTTTCATCCAGACAAGTGCCTGCTCAAAAATATTTTTTTAAAAACTAAATGTAACTGCAAGTTGAAATGTTGCAACACCAGCTCCCAGAAGTGTTGCTGTTGCAAGGATTATTTAATGTTTACTTGCTCCTTTGGAAATCCTAAGCTCTGCAGGCGCTATCTATTGTCAGAATTACCTTAATATAAAAGTGTACATATTGTTTGTGTTGCAAAAGGATGAGGATTGCTTACCATTTGTATATGCCTGTTGGAATGCTAATGGTCTTCCTCAAGGTGAATAAACTGATCAGAAGGTTGCATTTGATTGTAAATTCTCATCACTATGCAGCACTAATGTGAGGATGTAAGGATAATGTGCAAAGTGCTTGTAGCTTTTCTGTGTTCTCTAAGGAAGGAGAGTCCCCTGGGATTGTCCCTCCTGCTACCTAGGAGGCAAGACCGGCTTGTTGACTGACACCTCCTTGAGTGGAGCTTACCTTCTCCTTCCCCACCCTAGAGAGCAGTGGCAGCACAACGTCTTCAGTCCTGTTTCCTCCTTCCCAACAAGGTGCATGGGAAAAGGATGCCAATGGGCAATCTGCTTGCAGTGGCTTCACGGCCACATTTTTCTGCACAGTGGGGCTGTGTAATAGGATGGCTATTTATTTTATAACCTGACCATTCTTCCCGTCCCCTTGGACCATGGCAGGGCAAGTGGCAAGGAGGATTAATCAGTTAAGCTCCAAGCAGAGGACGTCTAGTCTTCTTTGCAGTAGCCTTTTCTCTGGGAGGTTAGGGAGCAAACCATTGATAATGGGTTATAGTAGATTATAGGAATGGCTGAAGACAGAGAAATGTTGGCCTAGCATTAATGATACAAGAAAGGTGTGGCTGGTCAAATAAGCTCACATTTTCCTTTGCTATCCTTCACAGACAGGGTTGATTGCTGATGCCCGACTAAAGGACCTGACTCCATCAATGCCGATTATTTTCATTAAAGCCATCCCTGTCGACAAGCAAGATGTCCGCAACATGTACCCATGTCCTGTGTACAAAACCCGCCAACGGGGTCCAACCTACGTCTGGACTTTTAACCTGAAGACTAAAGAGAAACCATCCAAGTGGGTTTTAGCAGGGGTGGCACTGCTCCTGCAGATTTAGACTCTTAATTCACATGCTCTTCTCCTAGCAGACAATCATCAGAAAAGTCACCGTTTCTTAGTTGGATGTTTTCTAATAGCATGAAGGAATACCCAATCCTGGTTCACACGTGAGTGCTCATCATTCAAAGAGTGATATGTTGACATACATATGTATATGTGAGTCATCTCAGATCACACCTCGAGTTTAATCGATTTTTAAATCTGCCCTTCAAATCAAATTTACTGTGTGATTTATGTACAATAAAAATACAAGAACAAATTGATAGCTGATTTTTTTTTTTTTTTTGGACAGTCGGTAAACAGCAAAAAACCCCACCAATCTGCTTGGCCTTAAAAGTTTTTTAAAGTAATAGGAAACTAAATAAAAAGTCTTTGCCCAGTGCTGAAGGGGAGACAACACAGGCAGCAGGTGAGCATCCATTTGGAGAACCATGCAGACAGAGCATCATCAGTGAGAAGGTCTCTCTTAGCTGCCACCTGCTGTGCTTTATTTGGTGAGAGAGCGCCCCCACCAGTGACTTCAGGGAATAGTCAGGATGTACCTGGTCAATAAGCCATGAGGTTATGAAGGTACTTTGAATTGTGGCTGGAAATAACACACAACTTTTGTACCCCTTCTAACCATTACCACGAACTTTTCCCATGAAACGAGCTTGTGCGGGAAGCTGCAATTCATCAAGCGATGAGTAATCAAGTATTATGCGTGCATGTGTGAACTGCCTTCAAGGAGATTTTTATACCATCTTTCATATTTAACCACAGTCTCAAGGAAGATTCAAAAAATGTCGTTCTTACAAGCTTGGGGCCACACGTAATGAAAAAATGCCACCATGGGAGAATGCAAGTAAAATGTTTCAGACTTTTGTTTCCTGTAAAAATATATTATATATTCATCCTGGGAGGCATTGCCCTGAAATTGAATAGTGCATCTGATGTAGCAAGATTGGTTTAAAGAGGCTGCAGGGCACTGCACACTTTTGCAGGGAAAGTATAGATACAGGTGATGATCCCTGATTGTATAAATGAAAGTGCTTCTTCCTTTTACTTCCACGGAATTGGTCATGTACACTGTAGGGCGACACGCTGGATCGTCCCCCACACAGAGGAAGGATTAATTCTACTTCAGCTATCCCTGAAAAATGATTATCTTGCCAGACAAATCCAGTTAAAGATTGGCCCCCACATCATACAACATCTAGAGGCATAAAAGAGCAAAGCCTGACACACTTTACAGATGGTTCATTTTTACAGGAGATTGCACTTTTGGAACGCTGCGATGGAAGTGAGTTTTCACAAAAGCTATTAAACAATGTGAATGAAACCCGTAGTGAGGGAAGTGAACTTAACATTTACGAGCAGTGTAAGTTTTGTAATAACATTTCATCTGTGTCTGGTAATTGCCTTTTTTCCAAATGCTAACAGGGTTGACTGGAGGTAGCTGATCTCAGGAAAACCTGCCAGTTAAGATAATATACTGCCAGCTGGTTAACACTTACTGAAACCCACAATATATTGGCAGCTCTAAGGTGATCTCTCAGGTGCTAGGACTCAAGCAACAATGGGCAAAGACACCTAGACTGTGTTTGGCACTTGTGTAAATCTATGGGGTGGTCGATGGACATCCATCAATTTCTGGCCAGTGAGATTGTTGGTCGTACAATTGCTTCATTGGAATTTGAATTGTTTAATGATGTGCAGTTGTGCCATAAGTAGTGTTGGCACCTGGCCATTCTGTGATGCCCCACTGTACATCTTCAGAGAGGAAAACGTCTCTAGTGCAAACACTAGCTTTAATGTTGTGTGATAAGCCATCCCAGCCGTTAGATAACAAAAAGAACTCGTGGTGGGAGGAGCAAAATATGCCCAACATTATAAAACCCATTGCTCAAGATACTGACTTGTAGCTCCCCAGCCTTTCGCTCCCCCCTCCAGTCTTATTAATGCAGCAAGGAAAAGTGGGAGTATTTGGGGGGAACTGGGGGCTAAAGGGCAGGAAGGGCACAGTATGACTGATTAAACCAAATGGATATGTGATGCTCATTGTTATAATTCACTGATTTAATGAAAAATTAATAGCCATTGATAATGAAACTCGCTTAGGACTTAAGCTGGCGCAGTGACACAGCTTTATTGTCTGAAGCTCCCCCTCCTACAAATTCACTTTCAGTTAAATAGAAATAGTAAGATGCCTTTATTAAATTGCCCCCCCCCCGTCAGCATTAAGTATCCTTCATATATAGCATGGTAGTGTTAAGAGTTTCCTGGAATTTTAATTAATGTGATTTGAATATTAAAAGCAAGCTCCCTTCCAGTGGATTTTGATTAGTTTTGAACTGTCAACTTCTGGAATGCACTCATGGTACGCATTAAACTGAACAGCACAATAGAAGGCTAGGAAAGGTCCCTGCCACACTCCAATCTTTCGGCGCTGCAGAAGTATTGCTCTTCTGTAATCAGCAGGAAGCGATCCTTTTGCTGTGCTTTCACATAACACTATATTACAAATCTTCAAAGCCCACCCCCATTACAAAGTGGGCGTTGTGTTACTGCAATCCCAAATCAAGGTTTCAACAGTTTTCTCCCTCTCATATATTTGCTGTTGGTGCACTTTCACTACAGTTTATTTTTGCTTCAGACTTTCCCTCCCCTACCTGTTAAAACCATTATGAAAAAGGCATCGACTAGCTTTTCAAAAGTTGTGGTGGGAAAAAACTGCATTGCAAGGCATGTAGCAGTGAAACAGCAGCCAGCCAGTAGGTTGGAATCCTGTCAGTCGGCTATTGGGCCTGTTTCCTTACCATGCTCCATTATACTCCCCTTGGGCAGACATCCCAACTTCAACTCAACTGACATAGCTTTCCTTTGGACTGCCTCTTCCTGCCTTGAACCTCAGCCTAGCTGCTCATGGTGTTCGCTGGCAATACTGGAGGCTAAAGTTTGGTCAGTCTGGGCTCCCTACAGTCCAGCACCGTTCTCTTATCTTTGGCAACGTTCCCTAACAACACCATAATAACATGGTGAACAATCATCTTGCAACCCATGCACATCAAGAAATATGGAACGTTATTCCTTATTGCAATAGTTAACTGTGGCTACATTTAAACTCCTGGATGTGCCTCACTTGCTCAACAGGTGATTTAGGCTGCAAGCACGTAGTCACTTAGCAGGGAGTAAGCACAACTAAACTTGGTGGGACTACCGAGGAGGCATTAATAGAATTGTTCCAGACTTCTACAACCTGAAGCATGTTGTGTGACTACAACTCCCCTGATCATTGGCCATGCTGACTGGGACTGATGGAAGGTGTAGTCCGTTGATGACTGAAGGGCAGCAGCTTGCGGGAAGCTGGGCTATACTGTTAATAGTCCACAGTCAAATCTGCAAAAGAGATTGACACCCCGCCCTGGCCCACAGAAGCAAAGCTGATTAAAAATATTGGCAAATTCTATGCAAATTATCCATGGCTTCTCAAGAGGAAGCACTGCTGTGGAATTGCATAGTGCTGGAGATGGGTTCTTCAGGGACAAACAGGATTTATTTCTTCATTTTCTATTTGGCACTCTTTCGCTGAACGTGGATGTGTTTCCAGTGCAGGATCATTGATGGGTAAATGCTATACATAATTTATAGATTATTTGCAACAAAACTCTCAACTGCGGGCATGTTCCCTACTGTGCAAGGGTTACTGCTGCGCCTTTATCCTGAAATTGGCTCTCAGGCTCATGCAGTTTATTTATTATGAGTGGTTTATTAAATGCCTGTAATTGGCCAGACAACTCAGCACATGCATTTACAAATGCACTTAATTTAAAATGTTTCCTGAATGTGTGAGGCCTTTTGTGGAGATCTGAGCAGAGTCTATACAGTCAATAATGCGGTGGTTCTAGTCTAGTGAATAATGTGTTGAAATAATGCATTAATGCAAGCTTTTGCTGCTATAAATGTGTTAACCCTTAGGAACCACAGTTGGGAAGCCACAGGGTGACTCCAATGGCTGTTCTGGAAGCAATTAATGTGAGATGTTATGCAAATTTTGTACCTGGTGTTTGTTATCCAGTTTTTATCCTTAAGAAATTACTTCATTTCTCCTATACCAGTTTGTGGTTTTTGTTTTTTTGTCTGTAGACATGACATCTAGGATATATAGAGCTCCCCCCTACCTGGGTCACTTGCAAATTGTTGAGAGTCTTGGCAGACCACATAACTATTTTTCTTCCTGTTTAGTAATTGTAATACTTGGGGTCGTTCCCCATCTTGCTCCCAGCCATGGCTCTATTCCTCTGAGGAAGGCAGAGCCTCTTCCTGCCATTACTTCTAGTCTGTCCTTCTTGGCAGACTGGTGGAGTTTAAGAATGATGGAGCAGCAGTGTGTGCCCACTATTCTTAACACACTGCTGCTGCCTCCCTGCTGCCCCCTGCCACCCCCTCCTGCCCCTCAGCTGTGGCCAGATACCCTTGTTGCTATGGCCTGCCCACCACTACCATTGTGCCAGGGCTTACCTGGGCCACCTCCAGGTGGCAGCGTGGCTGTGGCGGAGAAGCAGGAGGCAGCAGCAAGCACCTGGCAGGGATGAGTGCCTGGTGGCAGCAAGCAGCATGTGCACAATGGCACTGCCACTTACGGGAGCTTGCCTCCCTGAGGCAACTCACCTCATCACCTTATGGTTGGACTGGCCCTAATTTTAACTATTGACGTAGGTTTCATTAAGGGTGGAGATTATATTGGGTAGTCCTTCTGGAGACCTGAGAGATTTGCCATTCTATTCTTATTCCTCCCTTTCATTATTATTGAAGAGATCATACTGCTGTGCGTTTCTCTGGAAGAAAGAAAAATCTTTTCCAGGCATCCTGCTCCCCAGTTTAAGATGTGGGTGGAATTTGGATGTTGTTGTATACACTTTTTCTGTGCTCTGTGTACTTAATGAGCTCTGCAATTAATTACAGTAATAAGATTATTGGTAAGAAGTGGCAGATTTAGAGAAGGATGATTAGATAATTAGAGATAAATTGCTGTTTGTGGGACCTTATTGAATATGTTCTGCAGATTGTCTGGCTTTGAAGAGATAATTGAGTCGCTGATTAATGAGGGCTTTGGCAGCAGCCCCGACTACAGCTCTTCTCACCTGGGTGAGACCGTGACTGTCACCATGGCAAAGAAGTGCAACCTGGGGGATGTGGAATAACTTTACTTTCAAACTGTAATGGTGGAAGAGCTAGATAAGGAAGCTGGAATAGCTCGCCTGTGTTTCAGGATAAATTAAATGATGGGACATTTTTGTTTTTACTGCCCAATTTCAGCAGGCTTAAAAGAATGTCTTTCCATAGCAACAATGTCTACTGAGGAATTCTGTGTGAGGGAATTGCCCAAGAAGGGGAAACTGGTGACTGGTCAGTAGTTACCATATTTTTCGCACCATAGGGCGCACTGGACCATAGGGCGCACCCAGTTTTTTGGGGGGGAAATAAAGGAAAAAAATTATTTCCCCCCCCCAGGCGCGGGGCTGGGGCGGGGGAAGCTCGAGCTTCCCCCGACCCCAGCCCCCAAACAGGCAGCTCTCTGCAAGCCGCGGGAGCGCTCCCGCTGCTTGCGGAGAGGTGCGCGAAGCCTGGGCGCACTGCTCTCAGCGCGCGCAGGCTTCGGCATGCTGGCAGCTCTCCGCAAGCAGCGGGACCGCTCCCGCTGCTTGCGGAGAGGTGCGCGAAGCCTGGGCGCACTGCTCTCAGCGCGCGCAGGCTTCGGCATGGTGGCAGCTCTCCGCAAGCAGCGGGACTGCTCCCGCTGCTTGCGGAGAGGTGCGCGAAGCCTGGGCGCGCTGCTCTCAGCGCGCGCAGGCTTTGGCATGCTGGCAGCTCTCCGCAAGCAGCGGGACCGCTCCCGCTGCTTGCGGAGAGGTGTGCGAAGCCTGGAGAGCGTGAGGGGTCGGTGCGCACCGACCCCTCTCGCTCTCCAGGCTTCAGCGAAAGCCTGCATTCGCACCATAGGACGCACACACATTTCCCCTTCATTTTTGGAGGGGAAAAAGTGCGTCCTATGGTGTGAAAAATACGGTACGTAAATTTTCCAGGGAGGGCTTCTTAAGGAGTGGTCTTGCACTGCCTCCTTTAAGCAAGCAGGGAGCAGCCCTCTCGCAAGGAGGCATTAAGCACCTTGTCCACATCCTCAAGCCTTGCAAACTGAAACTCATCAAACACAACAGGACTAGATAGTGTTCTGGATACCTTTTGAGATTCATCTGCTATAGCAGGGCAGCCAGGGCAGGGTCCTGGCAGATGCAAGATTCTATTCTAAAAATGCTTCGCAAACAAGTTACAATGAGTTACCAGCAGTTTTACTGCCCCCTGTAAAAGGCCCTGTACTACCTGCAAAAGCTCTGCTGGATGTCACAGGGAGAAAATAACATAGCCTTAAAAATTTTTATTTCAGATGTTTGATGCCATCTACATGGTGATACCAAATCATCAGTTAGAGCACATATGTCTGCCCTATCCTTTCTTTCTTTAGTAGTTCTTTTTCATAATGTAATTCTGATGATGATTTTTGTGTTGCATGATATTTAGAATTTCTTTTCATAGGACTTGTGTTACTATGACTTTATCCCTTTTTTCTTAAAGTGATCATGTTCCTTGAATTCTTCTTTCTAATTTCAGTACCTATAGCTATCTTTGGGAACTTTCATTCTTCTAGTCAGCCCTGCTAAATTGTATGTTTTAAGACTGCAAACCTCTATCATTTGTGTAGCTGTTTGAAAATCCTTCAATTTTGTTTCTGAAGCTGACAAATAAGACAGCAATATATTTGCTTCATAAGAATTGACTCCTTCTCAGTTGATAATCCTTTGCCATCTCAGAATACCATCTATAGTTGATCAAATTTGTAAGCCAATTTAGGCAACTTAGAGGGGGAAAGTGTGTTATAAATTTTGATTTCAATAAAATAAACAGTACTCTCATGCTAGAAAGCATATTTTGACTCTTCCGTTGCCAGCATTTTGGGGCCTGTGCAAAAAGAGAAACTGCCATGGGTACAAAGGCATTCTTGTAATGCCTCTGAATGCCAGCTGCTGGGGAACAATTGTGGGAGAGGGTGCCCATGTTGTCTTGGTGGGCTTCCCAGAGGCATCTAGTCAACCACTGTGGGTGGGAACAGAATGCAGGGTAGCCCTTGGTCTGATCCAGCAGGGTGGTTCTTATGTTCTTAAACTGTATTTGCCAAAAGGTGAATGGAATTTACACAGCTAGTACCTTTTGTTACTGGTTGATAACTGGTATTGATTTAAGTAGTTCTCCTAACTTATTTTGTCTACAGTAGCCAGTTGAAAGTGTTCTTTTAGATTTGGTTTCGTCATATCTCTTGGGTTCTTGAGATTTTGGTTCTCTGGTTTTATGTATTTTAGCAAGTGTACCACTCCAGAGTTAAACCAGTCACTCTCAGTAATCTGACTTTTATTCTGCCTGACTTTATGTCACAAACTGTGTGATCTTTAATACATGATTGACACCACTTCCTGCTAACCGCTTTAAATTAGTCACATATGAGTCTTTACTTTTTTCTGTACTCTGAGCTCTAGTGAAGAATGTGTGCCTTTCATATGTAACATTTCTGCTGGGTGCACAGTACGCTGCAGATTTATTAATCAAAACTTGTGTCACCCCATTGCTTTATCTGCATTGTCATCGAAGTGAAAAATATTAAATACCTCTCTTGCTTCTCCACTTGCCACATAAAGAAACCATGCTGGCTAAAGTCTCTTCATCTTTCTAGTCTGGTCCCCTAACAATGCAGTACAGCTCACATTCTCCAGTTCTCTGCAGCATGTCTTTCATTTGACAACTGTCCTGGTCCATTTTTTGCTTCGCCATTTCATTCTCAGTATCTTTTTGAACCCCATGTTACTTTGCTGATGCAAACTTTGTACAGTAACACCACAGGAGACCAAAGTCTGCCGCAAGAAACCTTCCCCCAGTACTGCAACTGTTGACAACTCCTAAACTCAAAATTTATACCGCCTTACAATGCTTCTCTCCTGATATTTCCCAGAGCGGCTTCTTCTGTGCTCATACTAATAGGGTATTTTGCTTTTTTCTCCTAACACAGTTGGAGCACTGCTGCCTTAGATCAGGGCTTGTGCTTAAGGACTTATACTGGAATTTTTCCAGCTGTTTAGGAACAGGGTTGGGGAACCTGTGGCCTCCAGGTGTTGTTGGACTACAGCTCTCATCATCCCGCAACAGCAGAGCTTAGCTCTCTGTGTTTGGAGGATCCAAACATAGTTGCTCAAATTAGCAATTCTGTTCCTGGAAAATTCTATGCCTTGCGTTCCATTGCTTGCTTTATTTATTTAACTTTATAAGCTCCTTCTCTCACAAAAGTGACCTGAAGCAACCCACGAAAATAGTGTAAACACTAAAACCAATTATAACAAACACAAGCAGAAACACATCTATTCAGCTAAAAGATAGCCAGCTCTGGGAGGAGGTGTGTGATTTCTCAGCTGCAGCAGGCTTGGAACAGGTGAAGGTCGCATGTCTCATCAGACCCAGGTGCTGCAATCAGCATTCAAAGCACCAAAGGGAAGCAGAGCTGAGGTGCTGTGTCTGCTCAACTGCCCATGTTGATGAACCTCAGCTTGGATTCTCCTGGACCTCTACGGGACTGTGCTTCGGGTTTGACTCTGGACTATCTCTTGCCTGCTGGACTTCAGACTTGGCTACTTGGATTGACCCTGAACATTGCTTCCTGACCGTTGGACTCTGCTTGTGTGGATTGACCCCCTCAGACTCTGAATGTTGGACTCGGCATTCTGACCAGGTAGGCCAGAGGTTCAGGATAAAGGTGAGGGTAAAGAGATGTATCTTCAGCATACAGCAGAAATTCCACAAGTTAGGGGTTGCCCTAGATATCAGCCTCTCCCGGTGGTGGGAGGTGCTAGAAGACTTTTCTTCATTGGAGGTTTTTAAGCAGAGGTTGTATGCCCATATGCCATGGATGGTTTTGTTGTGATTCCTGCATTGCAGGGGGTTGGACTAGATGACCCTCATGGTCCTTTCCAACCCTGCAGTTATATACAGTGGTACCTCAGGTTACATACAGTTCGGGTTACAGACTCCACTAATACCTCGGGTTAAGAACTTTGCTTCAGGATGAGAACAGAAATCGTGCTCCGGCGGCGCGGCAGCAGCAGGAGGAGGCCCCATTAGCTAAAGTGGTGCTTCAGGTTCAGAACAGTCTCAGGTTAAGAATGGACCTCTGGAACGAATTAAGTACTTAACCCGAGGTGCCACTGTACTTCTAGGATTCTACCAGTGCACATAATGTGGTGGTCAAGTCCTCTCTGTCCAAAAGGTGCCATAGCTTGTGAACCAACCATAGCTGCAAACACGCACTCCAACACCTTTAGATGAAGATGATTTTGTATTTCTAGTATAAACTAAGCAAGCAAAAGCATGCATAGGTAAGAAATGGTCGTCCAGGGCTAGAGGATTGTTGAAGGTACCAAGAATCCCACTTGGATAATTGATGTAGTAGTGAGAGGGGTCTAAGTATATAGATTTCTCCTAAACACGAAAGGCAATGCTAGCCAGATCTGGAGGGCACCATTTTGGCTACCCGATAATGAGGTGTCAAGAGAGATAAGGTGTTTAGGGTTAAGGCAGTTGCATAATGATGCTGCTTCTGGGAGGAAGGGGCTGTCAAAAGAGGGGGAGGCCAACCCACACTACCTGGATGGTTGTTTTGTACCTCTGTCTTGGTGGAGATTTTTTAATAATGCAACTATGTGTATAGTTTTAATCCTATCAATGTTCCACTGTTTTTTAATTATTGGTTCTTAGCTGTTCTTAATTTTATCTGCAAGGCACCTCGAGTCCCTGTCAGGGAAGATGGCAGGGGTATAAATAAATATATAATAACAATATAACAACAGTGTCAGAGGAGAGGCACAGCTGCAGGGTTGCAATGAAAATGACAGATTTGGTTGAGCGTGCCAGTTGTCTCTGCACAGGAAAGCTACACATCCTTTTTGGTTTTTTTTATGTGAAACCAGCCGGCCTGTTCCAGAACACAATGAGAATGGACACGATCCTCTGGAAAGCCACACAGCTCCCATTTATCACAAACGAGCATCCACAGGGGGAAAGTTTCTCAAAGAATCGTGCTCGGCGTGCTCTTCTGGAAAAGACTGGGAAATCTGTTTCTGGAAGTGCTGATTTCTGCCAGCTGGGGGCTGTTTAATTTTCTGCTCATCTCCCCAAAAGGCAGAAGCCAGCTTGCATCACTTTATATCATGCAATCCTGCTGGGAAATTAACTAGGGAAAGGCAGAGGTGATGAAATACAGGCCACACAAGGCTTGCCTGAGTCACCGGCCTCTTTAGCCACAATGGTTTTGAGTTCTATAGTGCACAAAACATAGGACTACCAACTCTCCCCACCCCTTTCCAGGGCAACTCCTTTTTGGGCTGCGTGACAGATAGAAAGTAAGTGAATTTTTTACTCAGCAGGAAGTTGATGAGATTCATCCTCTGAATGTCATCCAGTCATGCTCAGCATTAAAAGTTCAGAATCCTCTCAGAAATAAAAGTTGGCAACCCCACAAGAGACGGCCTTAGCAAGTGGAGGTGTAGGGAATATGGCAGTGCAGCATTTGGCTGATACAAGGCGGCCACTGTAACAACAGGATACTGTAAACTAGGTGGGCCATGGGCCTGATCCAGCACGCTCTTCTGATGTTGAGTTTGGACTTCAGGCTCTGTTAGGTCTATCCCAGTTTTGGAACACTCTTTTGTGATAGCACAACCCCATTTTTACCAGCAAACCTAATGATCTGGGTATTTAGGATGTTAAATAGCTTTGATTATCAAAGAAAACTGAACCCATGGCATACATAGGAAGATGTGGATTGATCTGCTGAGGATGTGTAGGAATGGAAACGGATGATCTATCCTCTCCAGCCCTATGATGTCTATCTTAAACTTGAAGCAGGAATGCAGCTTTGAGCAATGCAAAATATCCCCCCCCCCTGCAATGTTCAGTGGATTCAAAGCGACCCCCATGGCATGGTCCCTCCTTGACCTGCAGGAAGACGGAATGTGGCTTTTCTGTGCCTGATGTTGGCACCAGGCTTCAGTGGAGGTAATGTCAGGATAAATCCCTCATTCGTTTCTCTTGTTCTTCCTCCCTTTGCCAGCAACTGTGGGGAAATGCTGCACAAAATGTCCACATCATGTCATAAAGCCCTGGCCCAAGAGAGTGAGCAGTGCCAAAGAACATCCGCCCAGCAGTTTGTAATGAGAGTCCAGGTGGGTGCCAGACACAAAATCAATGTGGTGTCCTTCAGGAGTGTAGCACATGCAGGAGCTGGAGAGCTGTAACAGGAAACGGCTCAGAACACAAGCTGAAATTCGAGTTGCTGGGGCAAAGATGGCCAATAGCAAGGCAGGATGTGTCAGCGATTGCTCTCCCTGCGCATGGGGGCTGGCACAGAAATGTTCGAGAGAGAGGTTTGGAAAATAGATTCTTACTGTCTTGTAACAAAGTTAGCACAATGGTGATTGCTCCAAGCAGATTAAAACTTGGTTAGATTTGCATCTGCCCTCATCCACCTTTAAACAAACGTTCCCCATGAAAATATTTAGGCTAGAATAAATCATAGAAACTTAGCTTTGCAAATAAGTGAATGTTCTACTCACATAGTTTCAGAAGTAACAGCAAACAAGTCTCCATCTTTTGGCAGTACAGAAAAAGTAAACAAGAAAAAGGGTTCCAAATGTCTTTAAAAGAAAAGTACTTACAAAAAGGATCATGCAATCTTTGGGTTAGCAAAGATGCAGGCTTTAAAAATCTCCCTTTTGGAGAGATTCAGTTCACTTGGGTTTTTCTTGCAGCTTAGAGTCATTGGTTGCCTGGCTCCTTGCTCAAAAACAATACAGTAGTAGCCTTTCAAAAGTTTGAAGCTATTTGCATGCCAGCCTCATGCCATGAACCTTTCTCATTTCTAATACATTCCCTTTCCCTGCATATTCCAAATGGCTGATTTTATGCTTTAAGCAGGGATGGGGAACTCATGTGGCTGTCTGGAAGTTGGGAACAATATGTAAATTGCCTTGAGACTAATGTAGACAGAGGTACATAAATTCATAAAGTAAAAAATAAAAAATGAACTACAATTCCCATCATCCCTAAATATTAGCTGTGCTTGCTGGGATTGATGGGAGTTGTAGTCCAACAACCTCTGGAGGGCACCAGGTTAGCCACTGCGCTACGGCTTCTGTTTAATCATGAAATGCGGACTTGTATTGGACTCCTTGTGAGGCTTTGCCAAAGTCATCCATATGTGATGGCAGTGTTATGTCATAGCATGGGCAATGGGAAGCGCTAGTAGAAGCAGCCAGTTCTGAAGAAGAGTCTGTTCAACTCCTTTCATGGTTGCATTATTTGGTGCCACTTAGTTGCTGGTTAGTTACTGAAAACTGCATTTTGTTTCATTGGTGTGTACATATCATTGGTGTGCTGACCCTGCACATTTAGAGCTATGCGCTCACCACCACTGATGGTCTAGGGTCATAGAGGCCTCCTGCCTGCTAGCCTAGCAAGACATTCTCTCTCCATATTGAAAACCATTGAACCTCCACCCCACTTTATGAAGCAGCTCAAGAAGCACGATGTTGAATATGGGAAAGAGATGGGGGTGGAGTGGTGGTGGGGAATGAATCACACTTCCAAGGTTTCATTTGGTGTGCTTCTATTGCACTTTGATCCATCCAATTATCCGAAAGGAGCCTGACTTGCAAAAAGGGCTTTAAATCCAGCAGACCTAGTGTGAAGCAGCACTCTGATACCTGTGGTTCTTGATGCTGGGTCAATGAGGAAAGGCAATGGGGGCAAACCTTTCAAGAGATGATGAACTACATTGATTGGTACCTGCCAGCTGCTTTGCCTGAAATAGACTGAACAAGGGAGGTGTAGCAGCTGCAGGAGGAGAGAGGCACTCTGCCTTGAATTCAGGCACTGCAGCGCAGACGTGGGATAATTGCCGAGGAATGGGTGTACAATGGCTCTCACTGATGTCTTCCTAGGCTGTGGCCTCACTCCAGCACTACAGCAGTGGGTCTGTGCATTGCTCTGTCCTAACATTCGGGTTGCCTCTGGCCAGCCAATGGGGAGGAGACCGTTAGCCTTCTTCTAGGCGCTGAGGTCCCTTCACCCCCAATCTTTTTTTTGATGGGGCTGCGCCCCCCCAGTTGATGGGCATTGCCATTCAAAAGGTGTGTATGACCCACATCTTCTGATCTATTGTGCAGGGTGGGGCTTCCCAGGGCCTCCCAATATTTTATTCAAGTTGGCACCCCTGCCTGTGACCTAACACACAAGGAAGTTTAGTCAGTCGTGTCCCTGCCCACCCTCTCCTCATGCCTACTTAGGGGGCTACAACTTGCACGCCATTGCTGGCTTGTCATTGCTCATCAAACTGCTACAGGTCCATGAACTGTGTGAAATGCACAAACCCATTGGGAGAGAAGCTTAAGTAACGAATGTCCACTGGCTAAACAGCTATGAGTGTGCAAGGTGGGTCTGCCTACAGAGGATCCTCTTGTGTAACAGCTGCCTTTGGCTAGAGTTGCCCATTCATTTTCTGCCTTCTTCCCGTAGGAACCTACCCACCCCCCGTTGATGGTCTTTAGTAGCACAAAACGGTGTGGCTTCCCTCTCATTTTCACCTGGGTTTCTCTGAGAGCATTATCTGGCCTCAGCAGATTGCTGTCTGTAGTGGAGTTTGAATTACATGGGTCACTGAGCATTAGGCTTGCTCCTCCGCTGCATAGCCATTCTCTGGAGCCTCATGGAGGATTTGGAGGGAGGAAGAGGGAGGCTCCTGGTGCTGATTAGCTAGCAAGAGAGGCTATGCACCCTCTTCATTTTTTCCTCATATGGTGGGTTTTGCACAGCGCAACCCCCCCCCCCCCAATCATGATTCATGATATATTGCCAGGTAAGAATTATGAAACTGATATCATTATATGGACTTCAAACCGGTTTTGGACGACATACTGATATATCACTCAGTCTGCTGATTTAAGATTGTCCAACACCAGTGCTTTTTAAAATGGGGGTACGCGGGGGTATGCATACCCCTAAACATTGTGTGAATCTAAGTTTGGCCTCATTGGGGGGGGCAGTATTTCAATATGAGTAGGAAAATGAGAGTACCCCTAAACATTTTTTTTTTTTTTAGAAAAAAGCGCTGTCTAGCACCATGCCTTCCCCCAACAATACTAGTCATCATTAGGCTCTTGGATTTCTTGAAGAACCTTTCAGCAGGAGTGAAAGGATCATGGTACAGATCTGAAAGGAGGTGGATCCTTCCTGTGCAGTCTTAGGATTTCTCTGCTATGGAATGCCATGTGTTCGTGTGTGGCTGCATGTTGGCTGTAATATTGTGCCTCCTTTCTCAAGTATGCTGAGAGAACTCCTTCCTGCAGTTCAATAGCCCTCTGTGTGTAGGCAGCACAACTTTTTTTGTACATGTTAACAAAGAAGTAAAATAAGGACACTATAGAATTTGAAGCGCTAGATTTTATAGTTGCTCCTCACACGTATACACACACACACACACACACACCCCTACCTCTCTGCTTACAAAATTTGCAAAGCCAGCCAAGAAAGATGACCTCTTATGTGTACCTGTGTACCAAAAGCGAACAGAGCTTTTTTTCTGTTGAAATTGCTTTATTTTTGAATCCATAAATATTTGTTACTGACAAAAGTGGAAAAAAATCCTTAAGACTCTAATTTTTTTTTTTTTTTACTAAACCGGTAATAGTTTTGTTTACAGTACCTACAGAATGTGCTTTTACAGGTAAGTATAACAACAAGGATAATACAGAGAAAAACAGTCAAATACTGCTGCCTTGAAGCTTAATGCGTAACCAAGAGTCTGTGCAAAGATACAGATAACAAATGTACTTTCTTGTCAGAACTACTGAAGAATAAACATGGATTCCATAAACTGGGCTAAAGCACAAAGAGGGCTGGACATTCAACCTTCCCCTCAGGAAATAGCTATCCCCCAAATTAAGCTGGTTACAATAAGATTTGGCTTCCTTGGAGAAGAGAAACTCTTGCTAAAGGATTCCTTGTCAGCTTATGGAATGAAGGCTTGAAGAAGCGACTGCAAAGCATGTGGTTAGAGCAACAGTAAGGCGCAGTTCTACACCATTGGTGAGAACTTCCACAAATCATGAAAGGTCACAAAAGAGACACCAAATGCCATTTTCGCTAACTAATGAGATAATGGACTTTTTAGTCCCCCCCTCCCCAGATTTACATAAATATAATAAGAACAGAATATGTCTGTCTCCCTTCATTCTCACAGGCCTTTGGCAGATGAAGTATAATGTTTGGAAATGATTCCACCTGCTGCCTCTACAACTCAGTGAAGACACCTCAGAGATGACGCTGAACCATCCTGTTGATTAGCAGTAAACATACAACATACAGGTAGCTATTATTTGAGAACTGAGCCAATCCAGAGTTATTGCTGAGATGTTTCTGGGAGAGCATTACATTAGTTTTTGAAGTTTTAACCCTTGTGAAAAATTAACACAGGGAATTGAGATGGTTCCAGTGGAGTTCTGCTAAGGAATCTCAAGCTGGCTAACAAGTCACAGAGTTAGAACTGTTATCTTTGCTAATGTTCCTCAGCATCCAAGAGATGGTTTATTGTGTGAAATGTGCCTTCCATACAGTCAGGGTAGGCCAGGATGACTGATATCGTTAGTCGTTCTGAATCAACAATCATTGTTTGCTGAATAGGAAACCATAGGGCAGGGCTGGGGTCCTCCTTCTTCTCCAGGTATTTATGGACCAACTTCCATCAGGCCCAGCCAATGTAGCTATAAGGGTCAGGGATGATGGGAGTTGTAGCTCAGCAACACCTGAAGGCTCCAAGGTTTCCCTGCCACAGGGTATTTTAACCACACTCTTTTGCTCACAACTTCAAGGCCACTCTCATGTCACTGCATGGCACCCACCTCTGCATTGCCAAAGATGATAATGTTTGCACATTGTCACTTATACCAAGATGAACTAGAATCGGAGGGCTAATTATTCCAGGGCTTTTCTCCCTTTGCTTTCAGCTCATTTCAGCCTGTGATTAACTTTTGATTTAACATTTGACCATGGGAAGAAATGAGAATTTGAAGTGTGCTAAGGGGCTTGTATCTCAAGGCAAGAGGTTCTGTAAAGACGCTGGGCGAGTTCTTTCACCACTCTTACCCCCCAGCCCTGGGGCACCTTTTTCCTTCATACTCTCTTGCCCTCCAAACAAAACCCAGAAGAAGGATTTGGCTGCTCGATAGTTGCTCTATGTAGGCTGTCAGCTGGGTGGCTCACAGGCTGCATTGTGCACGTTGTCCAGAAGTGCAGGTAAGCAAAGGCAGCATTTGCAGTTCAGCCTAACTAGGGGGAGAATGACTTCTTCTCCTTTAACCCTGCAACACTTTTGAAAACCAGGGAAGTTTAAGAAAGGAACCCTAAAACATACACACAGGGGGTGGGGAGCTGTATAGCTATATTAGCCCTGTTCAGTGAAGTACAAGATTGCTTCATTTAGGAAGTGACATTTCCTGTGCATGCAATTAAGATTGTTTTCTGTTTCACGGACTTCCTTCTGTCTGTTTGTTCTGAGGATTGCACTATTTTATGAGTTCATCTTGAACTCTTTCTCATTCTTCCCAGTCTTGTTATGTACTTGAACCCAACCCAGCAGAATGTAATGCGGCTTGGGCTGTGCAAGAACTGACCTACAGGGGATGCTATAATCACAGGAGGAACCAACCAAGGCAGCTGTAGGACAATCTACACTTGCAAGTCACAGGCCAGAGAGGTGTTGCTGTTGGGTTTTGTCTTTTTGCCTTACCCCTTTCCCTGGGAAAACTTGCTGTTTGCTGCTGAATTGGAAGAAATTTTGTTCAAGTTCCGGATTAGTGTTTGTTTCGATTCAGCAGTAAACAGTAGGTTTTCCTTGGGAAAGAAACCTTTCAGACTTGTGACTTGAATTCATGGGAGAAACGAAAGTGTGGATGGGCCCTGTGTCAGGGCTTGCTGTTTGTGTACACATAAGATATTGATTTCATGTTAGCCATTCTGGAAAATTTTGTTGGAAGGTCAATGTGATAAAACGAAGGCTAAATAAAAACTAAAAACGGAAGGGCACACCTTAAAATGTGAAATTTGAAACCAGCAAATATGTTATACAGGGATACTTCGCAGGGATCTGTATTTGGCTCTGGTTCCCTGTCATGTGTGCACAAGTTGCTGAACATAGGTGAAGCAACTAAAAGGGGGGGGGGGGAGGCTGTTTGACTGATTTTGGGGGAAGAACTGTCCATGCAGCCAGAAGTGCCTTTGAAATCTGCACTGTAGCTGCTCACTCAGCTACACAGACAAGCTCACATTTCAATTAAAATTGGTTTGCCTTTAACTACAAATCTCTCCCGAATCCCACCTCTGGCTGCATACATAGTTTTTGAGAGCCCTGTTTTTTTGTGTAGAGCACTTGGATGTTTTTGTTTTAATAATCAAGCAGTATATAAAATTCTGTCAAGTAAACAAATAAAAAAATATTCATTCTAGTTCCCCATATGAGTAGACTTGCATGAGAGAGCTAATGGGGATGAATGTTCTAGCTTTGTCCTCTGTCGCTGTTGGGAAGGGCAAGTGTTTCTGATCTTTCCCATTTTAATATGCATATGTTTGTGTGCCATTTTCCTTAATGTACACATTTTTGCAAAGCAGTTTCACCCATACATGCCTTTTTATGCACACTCCTCCAACATATGCATTTCTGTATACATTACTTGGCTGGACAACTGTGTTGCAAAATGCAGAGAACTGAATTTCTAAGGTTGGCTATGTTTTGGTTCACATATTGTTTCAGAAAGTATGAATTAGGTTGGTTCACCTTTAATCAAATGTCTCCCTTATCATTAATCCGCGTTCTCATTGCCCTCCATAAGTTGAAGGCAAATGTCTCCACCAGTAAACTGTCCTACTTATGTACGCTCCCCATGCAATTTAGTTTTAACTTGATTGGGGAGCTTATGTGAGCTCTATCCTTCCAACCTAGGGAGCATGACAGCAACAACAGTGGTGGTAAGGAGCTGGGATACATCCCACTCCAGCCCACTGTTTCTTGTTGTGCGAGAGGTTCACAATCCAGTCATATGGGTATGTAGCTTTGTGGGGGATTGCAGTCCAAGTTTCCTGCTGTCTGTGGCCTTTGGAACCAACCATCCATAAAGCAACCATTTATCTGAATGTTTTCTGGAAACCAGCAGGTTAAAAAAAAAACACACCTTCCAAGACTTTGTTGCTCTTATCAGAGTAGGGGAATTACTACTGAAATGAGAAGGCTAAGGAGATGTGTTAGGCAGAAGAAATTGAACAGGTGAGATTTGATGATGGAGACCTCTGCTTAGAGGAAACATGTTCATGTGGCTTATTTTTGTATTTCCCACCAAGCTAAAAGCTCAGATATCACACCTGCATTGCAAGTCTTAGTTGTCCTGCTGCAGCACTGGATTAAGTCAGGGCTCCTTTCCTTCTCCCTGAAATCACAGAGTAGAGCTTAGGTTAAACCTAAGCAGGAACTGAGCCTTCACAATCTCAGGAGGAAGAAAACATATGGAAGAGCAAGATGGCCACTCCATAACCATTGTTAAAAAAAAAAAAAAAGTTCATTAGCACACCTTCTCTTAGGGTTAAGATGTAAAATTCAGGTAACAGATAATATTTGTATTAATCCTACAGGAACACCTGCTACTACTTGGCGATACCCTGCGAAAACTTGAATGGCTGCAAAATGCTGAAATGAACATGTGGGTCCTGCTTCAATGGCAGTAAGTAGTGACTCATTTCTTGCCTAAATTCAAAGCGTGGTTCTTATTATCTTGAAAGCCCTCAATGGACTGAGCCCAGAGTACTTGAAGGAGTATCCTTTGCAGTATGATCCTACATGCTTCTGAGGTCAACTGATGAGGATTTCATGTGTAGTTTGATTCCTGGCTTTAGCTGAAGCTGATTTTGGGGAGAGTGTAGGAGAAGGAGAGGCTGAATTCTGCTCGTGTGACGGTGGGTTTTGCCCTCTTTAGTGGAAAGGCAGGGATATAAATGGGGGGGGGGTACTTTACTTAGGCAATATGTAGAAAATTTGGTATTCTCAGAACTTGAAGGACACATGGCTTATCTACACTTCTCACAAGGTTAGTGCATCAACTCCCTCTGTCTCAAGCAGCATGGGAGCAATCACTAGTTTTAATGGGCTTGATATTAGGCAGCCTTACATCCAGATGTAAGTGGCTCTGAGACTGGATGCTAGCTGAAACATCTAACTTCAGAGCACAGTTGAGACAAAGTAATCAGAACCACTTACTTCCCACCTATCCTATAACACCTCTCTGAATCCATCGCGCCAAACTGCAAACAGTTGTGACTCCATGGAGATCTCACTTAGGGTAATACTAGGGCTCTGCATTTGCTTCAGAGGACTTGTACAGGAGGATGTACTGGTGATCTCAGTAGGGTATATGAGCTGTTGGGAGGCCAAGGCCTGCTTTGTATAGTATGCAGGCAGCATGGTTGCGCCACACACAAAAGGGCACTTCTGCAGCGTTTGAGGCCATGCGATTCCCATAACATTGCGGCAACTGAGTGGATTTGTGGTCACACAGCTGCAGTTTGCAGCAACAACCACAGTGCTTGCATCCTGTAGAAAGGCGGCCCAACAGGCAGGAAAGGAGACCAACAGTGCTTTGCAGATTATTATTTCAGTAGAACAGGCCAAGAAGTGGCCTGAAAATGAGCCATACAATATTGGACAACAGAACACCATTCTACTGGGAAATGTACAGAGGGCCAGATTTGTGGCGACCTTTGGGAAACAGAGTCCCCCTCAGTACTACTATATGTGCCCCTGTGCTCTCATAACTAGGCCTGTCTTGTCTACCTGTAGCATTTCATTGCTTGGGTCTGTATCCTTCCTCCTCTCCGATGCCTGCTTCACCCAGGTAACCAATGGTGCATTGGTTTACATCATGGCAAATCAGAATGACACACCTTGTATATTTGACACACCATATTCAAGATGGCACACAAGACTTTTGTTTCCAGAGAGGTTCTATAGCAGACCCTCTCATAGGTCAACAGCTTTTATTGTCCATAGGGTTGGGCACCAGAGATGTTTGAAGATGACTATGCTCAGCATAAATTATGGAGAAAACTGCCTCTCCCTTTCCCGCTACTGTGTGACCATACCTGTGTGCATTGCAGCTAGTGACAAACACTTCAGAGTGTATGCCTGTTGCTCAGGAATAGAACATAAGCAACGATGGCTCGTGACCTTTGCCTTCTTCCCTTCTCAGCCCAGTTTCTGTTAAGCAAAGTACAGTGTTTCTTATGGCTCTGATCTGTGGCCTACGAACACAACACACCAATGAAAAGCAGCTCTGCAGTTGCTTTCGGCTGGTGCTGTACACAAAACCTGATTGGTAAAAAGGGACAGGATATCACTTTTCCAATGCATGCCTCTCTGAAAAAATGCAGAGAGAAAATAAAAGCTCATGAAGGGAAATTCCTGAGGCTGCCCAGTGAAGGCCACTAATGTCAGGAACTATTGTTCAATGCACATATTTAGACTGTTTAGCTCTGTGGGATCCTATTTAATGCAGGGGCTCTACATCTCATTGTGCAGAACTGGAGCAAGACCTTGTAGCATGGGGATGCAAGTGTGCAGTGGAATAAGCCAATAGTCCATGGTTTTTACACAGGCTCAGCCACTGCATGTAGCTGTTGGAACAGAGGTTAGGACCAGGCAGGGAGATGGGGTGTACATGTCAATTAGAATTTACATCTGTTCCAAATATTCAAATTCCAACCAAAGTTGGACCTACAAATATTTCTTGGAAAGAGTTTACAGACACTCAGTGTCTAATTATCACTGTACAGTGGCTGTACAATGTGCCCAATTAGTATACAAGAGGAACAAGCACCTGCAGGATGAGATTAGGATTCAGCAAGACTGGCAGCCCAAAAATGTTATTGGGCAGGAGGGATGAAAAGAAAAAGCTTTTGAAAACTGTATCTTTCCAAGAAATCCTGTAAAATAACTAGCCTTTCTGAAGATTTCCCAGGGATAGCTGAAAGCTGCAGGCTGGCAAGAAGCCAAGCATAGATTGAGCTGTGATCAACTTTTCATGGCATGACAATCAGGCTACAGCTATTCCACATCTCTTGCAACTTGTCTATCTTCGACCACATCCTGGATGTAAAAATGGATGCGAAATGTTGGTGCCTCTTGTTGCAGAGAGAAGCAATTCTGTCCCATTTCTTTTTAAAAAATATATTTACATGTTAGGAATTTATATACATGAGGATGGATGGAAGAAGTGGGGGGCTGGCAAACACCTATCAGCAGAATTGTGCTTATAAACAAATCCACCTCACTCCTTCTACCACCCTGGAGGTTAGCAATCTTATAGGCACTGGAATAGTTCTGTTTTACTGTTACCTGTAAAACAATGTGGTTTTCCAACCGTGGCAGGCATTGTCACACAGTCTAGGAGTTGGGTAACAGTGCTTGCCACTGGAATTTGCCCAATGATCTGGAAGAACCATGCTTAGGTGGACTGGAGTTTTTACTTTCTGTCTTAGAGAATGGACCTTGGCTGGAACCGGCCTCAGTCATGACTGCAGCTGACAGTCCTGGTAAAACTAAACTTCTGTCAAGCACTAAGATCACAACCAAATCCCATTACGCCGGATTGGAAGGTTTGTCGATTTGGCCATATTACGCCAATTTTGTGTGAGATTGTTGTCAGTATGTCTTAAAGTCCTAGCCTGGCAACCCTAGAGAGTAGCTGCAGGCAAGCCCTTGAAAGGAGCCATAATCTGAATGGCTTTCCTTGACAGAAACTGGGCACGTCAGGACACCTTACCTGCATCACCTCTCCCTGTTCAGGTTTTGTTTTTTCCTCTTTATGTCAATAACATGTAGATGAATTTCCAAAACAACACAGACAGGACTGTCGGAAGAGTCTGTCTTTTCAGACATAGTTAGAGGTTATCTTGGCCATAAGGCCACTGCAGTGTAGGGCACTGAAGCCACCCCGGTCCATAGATGGATTATCTACAATGCACAGTGTCTCTGATCAAACAGTCACCTCTGTCTTGCTGGCTGTGCGGTAATGGTGGTGGTGCCCTGGGATATAGTGTAGCTGCTCCACTGTGTTGTGCCGCCGGGAGGCAAAGGCCTGGCGCTTGGCAGACGTTTGGTTCATACTCAAGGTGTTGTACAAGTTATTTGAGGCACTGGGATGGGAGTGCATCTTAGTCATCCGATAGCGATCCAAGACAGGCGTCGAAACAAAGACGTCTGAGTGCGACAAAGCCCGCGACATGGACTGCTCTCCGAAACCCGAGTGCTCTGGAGACAGCAGTGGGTCTTGGGAGTGGAGGCGCTCGGTGGATAGCAGCTGTTCGTCAGAGAGGATCCGCTCGTAAGACATGCTGAACTCCTCCGGCATGATCCTCTCTGGGGACAGCACTCGGTCCTGGGACATGGCCCGCATCACGCGGCGCGGCCGCTCCCTCTGAGTGGTCTGTTTCTGGGAGAGCTGGATGACGTTGAGAGGGAGGGTCCCTCTGGCTGCCAAGTCTGGGAGGTGCCTCTTTCTGGAGTAATACTCCTCAGCTTCCTTGTCAGCTGTGTGGAGGAAGGAGATGGGACAGATAACGTTAAGGCTTTGCAAAAGTGTCAAGCAAGGGTGGAAGGCATTTTTTTTTAAAGGTATGTCAATATGGTAAATGTGCAATGCAGGAAGTAATCTAGAGTGCTGCCATCATGCGGGGAACATCAATGGCTACTCCACTTGTGGAATATACAATTTTGCATATGGAGGATTTTTTTACAAATCACAGTAAAACCCCTTAGAGTGGAGTGGAGACCAGCACTTCCTCAGCAGCTCTTTCCCACATCTTTATTAATTGCCACTTCTAATAGGGATGAGGAACCTGGGGCCTTCCAGTTGCTGTTGAATCCCCTCGGGGCCAATGACCAGGGAGGTGATTGAGAGATGGCCGGAGGGGCACATGTTCCCCATCCCTGATTTATAATACATTATTACAAAAACTATTTAAACTGCTAGGACAAAAAAAACTGCAGAAGACAGTTATATTCCCTGTGAAATATTTCATGTGCTCACTGGTGCTTAATTTCAACTGTATTGGTTATAGAATCTGTCCCCTCCCAGGTCACGTTGCAGCACTAAATTATGGAAGAAATGGAAGGAGGTATGTGATGGAATTTGCTACAAGTGGACCAAACATCACACTCGCCCATAATCAACTTGTCTGAGCTCTTTGCAAAGCGGTCTTGCTTGCAGCAACTCTCTGGATTTCCCTGATACCATTTTTTTCTTTTTTAAATATGACAATATTTGTTCCAATACTATTTAATCATCACGTTTGATCTGCTCACTGGGTGCTGCTGAAATGTGTTTTCACTTTAACTTCTGTTTCATTGATTCACTGTTGTTGTGACTATGTTGGCATTAACCACCATTAACATTCACTGCTTTATTGTTAACCTGTCTCTCACTTTTTGCCCCTGTGACTTAGGCAAACACACAGAGAAAGTGCAGTCATTGTCTTTCGTCATAATGTGAATCTATTATATTAATGTGAATCTGATGCATATTTTTATAATAGACAGCTATTTTTTCTGTGATGCTGTTATGCTTATTACTTTTCAATAATAACACATGCAAAAATAGAAACTGCATTTTTTGTTCTCTTTTCTGGGCTAAGTGTGGGTGGGGTTTTTGAGATGTGGTGGAGGAATCATAAACTCACAAGTGCCCCCAAATCTGTCCTGTTCTAGAACTAAGTTTTTTTTTGTTGGGGGGAAAATAAACAGCACCCCAACAAAATGCATTTACCTCCTCCACCGCCACCCATCTTGTATCAGTAAATCTTCAAAATGCATTCATTTTCCAGTTCTGAGAATGACTCTACTCATGATCATTCCTATATATACATTCAGCAAACATGAATTTCTCTGAATCATTCTGCAAAATCCCTACACATCAACTTAAGCCACTTCCCCTACAATTCCAGCAGAGTGAAAGTCAGCTTCCCATCCCCCTAATTTCTGAACATATAGCTTGCTTGCTTATGGTAAGTGCACACACCGTCCTTCATAGGTCAGTTCAGGCATCAATTACTGGGACCACATACACGCCATACATTTAAAGCACTATGAATACCACTTTAAAGAGTTTTTGCTTTCCCAGAATTCTGGGAATTGTAGTCAGTTAAGGGTGCTGATCAGTCCCTTCCCATAGCTATAATTTCCAGAGCGGTTTAACAATCAACAGGGAACTCTGGGAATTGTAGTTCTTTTCAGGGACCCTTAGACTACAGCTCCTATGATTCTTTGGAGGAACCCATGATTGTTTAAAGTGGTGGCTTTAAATGCATGGTGTGAATGGGGTATGGGTCCTCCCTTCCGTCTCCCTGGCCATCAGATCCAACAGTCATTCTGAAGCAGAACCCAGCTAAAAGTTCATCCGAGGGTGGTTTACAATATAAAAACACAAGAACACGTAACATGTAACAAACAGAAATAACAACCCCTGCTAGAGACAACTTCTTCAAAAACACATAGACATACATACATAATTTAGATTTCTGTTTTAACCTAGTCCAGTTATAGCTCACATTTGCAGCACCTCACTCTGTATCGCCCTTTACAAGGTTTCACTTACTTTGGAAAGCACAGTTAGTCCAAGGGGATCTTGCAGTGACCATCAGACTGCTAGAGTTAAAGGGATGAGCAGAAGCCTCCTGTGATGTATCTCTTGCGGGGGCTGTACCAATCAGACCACAGGTGGGATGTCAACATAAAGTAATGCAAAATTGTCACGTCGGAGGAAAGGGCTTGCCTAGAATAATCTCCTGGACATGCTAGTTATACAGCAAGTATTTTATGCATGGAATAAAACATTTAATCCCCTACCTGCAGTCTGAAATGGTATAGTCCAGTAATGGATATATCCAGTGGGACTTCTACTTGTCTGTTTTTGCTATTAAAGCTTAAAGTGTTTTCTGCTGAGCAGTATACACAACAAAGAGTTACAATGCTGTGCTCCAAATACATATGGATCAAGAAGAGTACTGGCTGGAAAAGCAACAGTGGGAGGAGGCACCTATTCTGAAGCCTTCGCATTGGATAAATGATTGAATACCCGAGAGAGCATAAACAGCGTTATCAGTGATAAGGTCAAAGCATTAATCAATAACAGACTAAGATGCTGTGAGGGATACTTGGTGGCCTCAGTGAGAAAGAGGGCTGAGCTGAAATGTAAGCCCCAACTTTGCAGTCTCATTTACAGGCTGTATAGCTGAACCTGCTATACTGGATGGAAAGAGTGGACTAAAAAAATGGGCAAAGTTCATTCATTGTGCCAGGAAAAGGGAGACAGAAGTGCACCCTTGTGTTTCCAAACAATGTGGGGATTCCATGCTGTGCTACAGCTTCCCAGCCCACAGGTGGCCCCACACATTGCCTGGGCAATTGGGCAAACGTCACAACTTCCTGGGCAGTAACTTGCAAGACACAGCTGAAAAATATGGAGAGCTGCAACTATAGTGCACCTGCGGCCCTCCAGACCTAGAGGGCCACATATCCCTCCCCCCCATCCCTGGCCTATACATCCCTGGTCTTCGGACACTGAGCCAATTCATAGTGCTAGAAGCTAGGACAGTCTGCCTCTGTCATCCAGGCAACTGGGTGACAGAAGCACACCCCCTCCACCTTCCTAGTGACTCTGAGCACAGTGTAAGAAGATAGGCTGAGTTACTCCACTCAACTGCCTTGGCAATTAAACTCTTCTCCCTATAGCTGCTCTTGGTGTGCTGCAGCCTCACTTCCACTGAGAAGTCTGTGAATTGTCACAGAAGAAAAAAAGAAAACGAAGGATACATTGTGAGGGCTCGGGCAGTAGGGTATACCACACTTCATACCCTGCCCCCCATATCTGCCCAAAATTATTTAAGTGGCAATACTTTGGCTTAGGCCTCATGCCAATCTAATGTCCCTAATGCAGTGAGACAAATCAATTGCTACTGTTTGGACCAGGGTATTTAGTTCACAATTTTGGATGCAGCGACCTACCCCAGAGTACACAGAAAGAGCTAAAAATAGCAGGGATCTATTCGGGGAAGGGGCGTGTCAAGGGCTAAACTGCACTGTTCTTATTCTTGAATTAAAAAAAAATGAATGGAAAGCTGGGTGGGCTTTAACAGGGAGGGACACTAAACATATGCTTGGTCAATACGAAACAGCCTAGAAAAGAGGCTGCTGGGGTGATATCTGTGCAGATTATCCTTGACCCTGGTGTGAAAGAGCAAGCTCACTTCAGAAGGAAAGGACAATGAAATAAGGATCACCTGGCCAAAGATTCTCACAGCAAGAGGGGAGGACTTGGGGGGGGGGGTGGCTTTCAGCCTAACCATGCACAGTGAGTAGCAAAAGAATGAAATGAGCAGACACCTACTTAATCTCTTCAGGGAAGAATATTTACTTGGGTTAGTCTTGATTGCAGACTCGTAGGATGGTGGGAGGTGGGAGAGGTTCTGGAAAGACCTGGAGAAGGACAGATCATAGGGCTCAGTGGCAGAGGTGAGGATGCTGTTCATCCGTGGCTTTTCTGCAACACAGGGAGAAAGAAGACTTCCATCGAAACAGAGCCATAAGAACAACGAAAGAGCGCTCGGCGTGCAGTAAGTTCGGGCACACCCATCACATCACCCAGTCTTGCACTGAGAAGTAATTCAAACTGACACCAGCCAAGCTGCAAACAAGGAACCCAGGGCTTTGCTTCTTCAGTGTCCATTGCAATTATTAATGAAGGCAGAGTGTGCTGATACAGAATGCTTGCTCCTTCACCCAACTGATGCTAAGAAGACAGGCATCTCGTTATGTAACTATAAATGTAGGTGAACAAGCCACGGGCTGCACATTTCTCTATTCCGTTGGCTCCATTGCAAACACAGACATGAACAAATGCATTTGTCTGCTGAGTCCAACTAGTGGGCCAGCTGCTTTTCTGCTTTCTTCTTGCCTGGGCCTTGATCTTGCCCAACGCTTTTCGGCCTGTGGGTACATTTGCAAACTGGAGAAACGACACACGCGCCAAGCACACACTACAACCCGTTCTATTGACCACAACAGAATGCTCCTTTCAAACCTAGTTTCAGTGGGGTGGAGGAAAAAGATATTGCTGGCATCTGTGCACTTCTGGGCACCAGTTTCACAACCCCTGCTCTCTAATCTACGGAAAATGCACTGAGTGCAGCTCAGACCCATGTTTCATTAACTGCTTGACCGGAGCAGAGAGAAATTCCACCTTCCTCCATCAACACCCACTCCCCATGGCTCCTTTCCAATGATCACCTCCATCTCATCTTGGAGCCTGTCCCATTGGAAACATAGAGGCAAACCAACCAGATTGCAGAAAATTTTAAAATTCACACTACAGCAATAAACACTCAAGGTAGAGCAATAATGCGTAACTGAAGCTTTTTGTTCCAATTCTTTTATATACTCTAGCATATATACTCTAGCAAACTGGCAGACCAGTTTGAAGGGCATATTGAAGGTCCTCCTTCCAGTTGCCAATCACCCTCTTGTGGAGATTGCTGGTTCTACCCCTATCCCAAAAGAGCCTTTACCCTTCACTTTCCCTCTCCCAACTCCTAGCCTCACTGTATCCCCATTTCGGGGAACTGGCACCAGTCATACCTGCCTTCCCTCATTTTTAATGCTTGGTTAGACAAATGGTCCTTCATTACTCATTTTTGAAAATTCATTATTAAAATATTATTGCTCTTAATTACAGTGATAATGACCATGATTATATCCAAAGGGAGCCCTTAGGTGCTTTCAGTATAAACGTGGTGTAATTTTTCTATTAACGTGCCCTGTAATTTGTCATCTCACCATCAGAGTTATTTTTAAATACGAATGACTACAGCTCTGCTTGGGTTGCTGGAGAAAAACCATGGCCACACATCAACACAGAGTGCAGTCATGGCCATATGTGTTGGAGAATGGCCTTTGCCTGCAGATGCAGCATCTGGTGGAATTAGGGGATGACCCCACACTTCTGAGAAAGCTACCCGTAGTATTTTGCAGCCTTCTCCAAACTGGTGCCCTCCAAGTATTTTGAACCACAAATTCCACTATCCTTCACCATTGCCAATGCTGACTGAGACTGCTGATGGGAGTTGTAGTTCTGTATCTGGAGAATATCAGATTGGGTCTTTTGCATCAACCATGTCTCCTCTTCTATGCCTATAGGATGAACACCTCCCAGGTGTAGCAGCAGATCCCATGTTTGAAAGTTTCAAGTTCTAGCCTCAGCATTTTGTGCGTCTGAAGCCATGCCAAGATTCCAATATATACAAAGAGAACACCTGCTTAGCAATGGTTGCTTTGTATCAACAATCTTCTGGGGCAGCCATAGCTCAGTGGCAGAGCACATGCTTTGCACGCAGAATGTCCAAGATTCTACCTCTAGTACCTCCAAGTCCACTGAGAAAGACCTCTCTCTCAGACCTAGCCAAGAATAGATACTATACTGGGCTAGGTGAGTCAATTGCCTGATTCTGTATAAGGCTACTGCAGCTGAGAATCATTGAACCCATAGAGATCAAAATGAACTGTGAGGCAGTTGGAGTCATGCTGTGACCAATTCACCACCACACTGCTGTCTATCATATGGTTGGATAGGAAAAAAACTACAGCGGCTTGTGCTGATGTAACTGAAGAGTGCTTGTTGAGTTACATTGCCACACATCCTGCCCCGAGTCTCCTCTGGCTCACAGGATTTGGACAGGGGCTACTGAGTTGCTGATCAAAAGCACAAGCTGTCAACAGGAGGACCTGAGGCTGAGGTTTTGGTGGTTGGATTCCAGCCGCAAAAGGTTCGGCTCACTGCAAACACACACCCAATACAGTATAGAAAGAATAAGAGAAAAAGAAAAAATGTTCCTGCAACCCTTTCAAGACCTTAACAGTGCTCATCACCCACAAGATTTCAACACACAATTGCTGGGTCAGCTGCTTCATATTGAGGCATGTGTGTGGGTGGGGGTGGGTGGGTCTTAATTCAGACAACTAACAGACCATTAGCCCCCCTCCATCACTGCACAGTGTAGTACAAATCTAGAGCTGATCATCTCACATCTTGTGGAAGCAGAGAGTGCAGGGAGAAAGAAAACCTATCTATCACATTGATTTATATCCCACTCTTTCCCCAATGAACTCGCAGCAGTGTACATATTCTTCCCTCAGTGATCAGGTTGAGGTAGTGACTGGGTCAAGGTCACCCAGCCAGGCTCATGGCTAAAGTCCAGATTTAAACCTGGGTCTCTCCATAATAATATTAGAAGAGCCCCTCTGGAGTCTGCTAAAGACCCATCTAATTCACAAACTTTGTTCCCACAGTAGCCAACCAGATGCCCATGGGAAGCCCACAATCAAGAAATGAGCACAATAGCACTCTCCTCTTCCAGATCCCCAGTATCTAGGATTCAGAGACATACTGTCTCTCATAATGGGTGTAGCACATAGCCATCGTGACTCATAGCCATTTGTCCCCCCCCCCCCTTAGAGTTTAGACCATTGCACCACAATGACCTTGTGATCTAGAGTCAGGCAACCTTTGATGCAAGGGTGCCAGCACAACACAGAATTGGGGAGGAGCTCCATAGGCCCTGCCACCTAATCTAGGCAGGCTGCAGAGTTTGTTTGGTATTGAAATCACATCCCTTTGCTGCAAATCAGATCAAATGACTGAAGCCGGAGTTTAAAATTGTCTTTCATCAGCCCAAGCTAGAGGAGAAAGGCCTGTCAAATTATAACATTTCTATATCACACCCAGGTGCTCAGGTATTAAAATAGGCAGAGATAAGAACATTAAAAATAGCGGCAGCAACTACTGTGAGAAAATCCCCAGATGACGGGGAAACAAAAAAAAAAGGACATGGAGGGTGACTTCAGGCTGGTACCTATTTCAGCACCGCCCCTGGAAGCCCTGTCTGACTGTGGGTTTCTGAGGGATAATTCAAACAACCAAATTGGCACAACAAGAGAGTAGTTGAGCTTCCCTTGGAAATTGGTGGGCCGCTCTTACAATCCGATTTAGCAATTCTCTGAATGCTTTATTACACATGCAGCTCATGACTCTAACCCATGTTTGTTGTTGCCAAGAGTGGGTGGACGGATACTACAACCACCGCAGGGTGCATGTGATTGGAGTATTCAGCAAAGACATCGCCTACTTCCTTCGCCACATGCTCAGCTCAGCCTGGATCCAGTGACTTCTGGACCCATATTTCTCCGCTTGCCAAGTGATAATGGGAACTGGCCCTCAACTAACAGCTGACAGTACATTTTCAAATATTTTCAGCAAGACTTCCAAACTTATTCTTGCAGACACTGCTCAGACATGTTTGCAAATAGAATTGGCATAAATGTATACCCTGGGGATGTGGCGTGGGCAGAGCTCCTATCCTGAATCCTAATGCTAAAACGAAGAATCTGAAGTTAGGCAAGGATACCAGGCACACTGCAGATTTTTCAGTCTTGACTCATTCCATCGAGGGTTAAGGATGATGCTTGTCATTTATGCAGCCTCAACTCTCTTGTTTTTTTAAATCTAGCAAATTTGAAGAAACTGCCCGCAGGCACTATCTGCTGCTAACATATGGAGCATTTCTTTGGGTTTGGTGTGTGATAGCAATTCAATTGTATCATTACCCTGTATAAATCCCAGTGGCTGATCTCAGATAAGAACCTACTAATGAAGTGCCTCGGAGGGGACACGGGTGGCGCTGTGGGTAAAACCTCAGTGCCTAGGACTTGCCGATCGCATGGTCAGCGGTTTGAATCCCCACGGCGGGGTGAGCTCCCGTCTTTCGGTCCCAGCTCCTGCCCACCTAGCAGTTCGAAAGCACCCTTAAGTGCAAGTAGATAAATAGGTACCGCTTTATAGCGGGAAGGTAAACGGCGTTTCCGTGTGCTGCGCTGGTGCTGGCTCGCCAGAGCAGCTTTGTCACGCTGGCCACGTGACCCGGAAGTGTCTCCGGACAGCGCTGGCCCCCGGCCTCTTAAGTGACATGGGCGCACAACCCTAGAGTCGGACACGACTGGCCCGTACGGGCAGGGGTACCTTTACCTTTACTGAAGTGCCTTGGACAAAGGGAGCATGTGAGAGGCTCAGAGATGCATGCAGGCAGCCAAACAAACATACATTTCAAATGAAAGCTGCTTCCTTGCGAAGTTATGATCCTTTCCTAACATCAAGAGATTTCCGGTCCTGTTTAAAAATTTGTCCTGGAAACCCATGTGTATGTGTTTCAGAATTTCATGGCGTTCTCTCTGCTTGGTCATGAGTATGTCACCTGTCTATTGGCAGCAGGTTTTTTACACACACACACACGAATAGCTTTAGCACTTTTGAGCAATGTCAGAGTGGAACTGGTTTTGCTTGCTGGATCTCCTGGCTCATCTCTGCAGCACGTTCCATTAGTAACAGTGTGCCAGACTACTTGCTCTGAGAGTCCCTGCCTGCCACATCATACGATCCAGTAACCAATCCTCTCCTGCTCCTCCTTCCTGCCCAACTACATTCTGCAGGCACAAACAGAAAAATTGAGTTTAATACAACTGAGCACATCAAGGCCACCCAGAATGTTGTACAGCAAGAAACACAGCAAGTACCCAACTTGTGGTGACCAGGTCTTCCTGCCCTCTTGGCTCTCTGGAAGGGAGAAAGGGTCAGAGAAATGTACATGTGCCCAGAAGAAGTCACACAGCAGCCCCATTTCCCTGCTCAGTACATTTTGCTGCCTGAAGTGGATCCAAAATGATGGCTTCCGGTGATTGCAGCAGAGCCCAAATGCACCTCTGCCCCACTAGGTCCAAGACTTTTAAAGGTCTTGCTTCAGACTCCTTTCCTGACTTCTTCCATTTTCAACTCCTCTCCTAGTGCTACTTAAAGCACATAGGTTCAGCCTACTGCATGGCTGGCCCAGCCTCGATATAGCAAATGTTTTCTCCCCATGATCAATTTTCTCTTCTGAATACTTCAGCCTGCATCTAATAGACTGGCTCCACGATTAGGCAACACCTTCTACTTACCAGGCAGCAGGAACCATTGATTCAAAATTACACTGTAAACAGAGACTTCATCAGCATGGGCACATTGTCTCTGCTCCAGTGCACCGGAAAGGAATTACAGTCACAGCTCACAAAGATAAGTGATCTGCAATGGGATTATTGATAATTCGAAACAGTAGTTCCTTTCAAGCTTATATGTCAATGTTGTCATTTAAAAGCACAGCAGAGACAGCAAGAGGAGAGAGGAATTCGGCTAGAGGCTTCTAAATCAAAATATGAAACCAGAAGAGCTGCAATTGATGGGGACATCCCTTAGATCTGAAAAGAAAAAGGGGCAAGCCGCAAGATGCATGGCCACCATTTGATGAGTGTAGTATCAAGGGATGATCTGCATGCGCAGATGAGCTATCACAGAGGGTTAGGAGCTGTATGCAGAAGGCCCCACGTTCAAATCTTTCTACATTCAGTACAGATCACTGCCAGTGCCAGTACAAGACATGTTGCTGCCTGTGGGTGATGGACCATCCTCCTCCTCCTTTCTCCAGCATACAGTTGCAGCAATGCAGCAGTGGCACAGTCACGCTCCAGGCAGCTGTGCCAACAATGCCTTGCAAATTGGTTGGTTGGGTAGAAGCAGCAGTGGCTGTACCAATGGGCTAGTGACAACAATGGCTAGATGGCCAGTGGCAGCAAATAGATAGGGAAGCAAGATCAACTACCCCAGAATAAACAGAATGTTCATTATCATCTCCTATACAGTGCTTTATGGTGGTGTCAGCACACACATTCTTCTGTGCACCATCAAGCACTAAGTGATTAAGTAATTTGCGTGCAAGTGTGTACCTTTGCAAACCTTGAGGAGAGTGGCTGAAATATACAAGCATATTCCAGGTTTGGGGCCAAAGCTCTCGCCAAAGAGGTTGGAGGTCCATCTTAAGCCAGTGTTCATTTGTAGCTTCATAAATGTATAATCCTGAGCTTTTGGTCACAAAACTTTGGCATCGGTTTGGAGGGCATCCAAAATTTCAGGGTTATGCGTTAATGAAGTTGGGCTGTGGAAGCAAACACTTGTTACTGCTGGTGCTGCTGATTGTGACAAATAAGTTCACCATCAGAGCTCATCATGGATTTGCAACGTGTGTAGAGCTCTGTGGGACGCAGGGCATACCTGGCTGAATGCAGAGATTTTGCATTTCAAGAGTGAGCAAGGCAATTAATTGCCTCCTTAGCGTGAAGCATGTGAAATTAAGCACCCCACATTTATCTAACAGGCATGCATGAAATCAGAACAGCTTCTCGCCATCTGTTTTGCCATGTAGTCAATCAGAAGCATGGATGGATGGGGGCTGCAAATGAGAGGTTACCTTGAAGTCTATTTCCAATATTTAGCAGCATCAGAGAAGAAACTGAAATGGCTTGGGAAGCTACCATATGCATAATGTAGCTGAGAGTCAAGGTCAGTGCCTTGATAGGTTTTTGTGTTGGAAGAGACAGTACATGCATTTTATTATAAAGCTGCTGGGTAAACGGCGAGCTTTCTTCTCACTTGAAGATGTGTTCAAATGCCTGTTTTTCAGGATAAGCCACATTCGTTCTTGCTGCCTTAAATTTATGTTCCTTCTCTCCCTCACATTCAAACAGCATACTTGCAAGAGGTTTCCCTCACTTATCTTAAAACACACACACATGCAAATGAAAATTGCTGATGTAATTCTAATTACACAGCACCACCAGCATTGTTTGATAATGTAAGAAAAACCTACAGGTACAGCAGAGATTAATATGAATAATTTATCTAGCACTTATTTTTTATTGTTAAATTCATTTAAAATAATTATTGAACTTTCCTTTTCAGTACAGTACTAAAACAGATAATACCATTTGAAAAACAAATTAAAATAAGCCATGGCCTTTAGTGGTTGAGCATGACTGTAGGAAATGGTACTGTGACCTGACTCTGAAATATCACGTCGGGTTATTACTGTTGTATGCTTTATGCTGGACTTTAATAGCGCTTTGAAGGAAATGGATATTATAAATGGTTTCCATATTATATTTCAATTGCGTATTGGATGCTAAATAGTTTGCAAACTGCTTTAGGAGGCATTTATTTGCCTGAAGAGCCATGTGTAAGTCCACAAAAGAAACAGGCATGCCTTAATCAACCCAGTCAAAACGCTGAGATGGAGTCCTTAATGCAAGTCTTTACATTACAATACCAAGCTCACTATTTACAGTCTTTATTTCGTGGGATATGAAGATTACTTTGGATCAGGGCATCCACTAACAGTTCTATTATCCCTCCTTTTTACCTTCCCCATATTTATTTTAGTTCCTTCTTTCAAGAGCAGTATTTTAACTTCACAACAACCCTGTGAGGTAGTTCTGGCTGAGATACTGAATTGCACAAATCTGCTTAGGGAGCTTTGTAGCCCAAACAAGAATTTCTTTCTCATAGAGAAAAGCTTGTTCTCCTTGTATTCTGTATTCTTAGACCCTGGCATAATTCACACCAGCCCTAAGAGGATTCCCATTAAGAGACACAGTGGGGAGGAATACAATGAACCACTATTCTGCATTCATGTAATTGGGCGCAACACCCAATGCAGAGGACTTGGAGACAGATGCCATAGCTAGCCTTTCAGAGCTATAGCCTGGAGGAGTCACATTTTCCTCTTGGCATAACCTTTTTCTCTTTTAAAGCTTGCGCTAACAGGAGGATCAGAAGAGTGTGATGCTGAACTCCTCCTCATGTTCACACAACAGGAGAGGGGCAGCACACAAGGCCTCACATCATTACTGCAAAAGCGTTTGCAGGTGGCGTACCAGGCTAGGGATTACAATCCCTCTGGAAATTCAGCTCTAAAGCTCTAGTAGGAATTGAAATGAACCGAGTTCAATTTGCTACAGTGAAGATTAGCCGGTGTCCTCTGCAACACAATTCTAAGCACTCTCTGTCCTTTCAGAGTGGCTCTATGTTTTATGCAGCAAAACCAGCTGCTGAATGCACACTGATGTTGCCTGCAGCAAACACTTAAACAACAAATGTGCATCTTAGTTTGGGCACGTACCCATTCACACATGTCTGGGACCCCTGACTGGGCTAGGATTCCCAGGTGCATGCACGTTTCTAGGCTGCTTTCTGTGGTATTTAGCTCTCAGTTGCACTGAAAGTACAGAAAAGGAAGACACACAGTAATGCAAACTCAGAAGGGCAATGCGCTTCAGGAGTCAACACCTTCACCCATCAGCTGGTTCAAGCAGAGGTTTCCCTTTGCAACAACTGACCAGGGCAATAGCTCATTGTTTCTACAGTTCAAACTATAGCCTTGCAGAATGAAGAAAAAGGACCTGCCCCTGTATTTCTGGCCATGTGCATGTTGGGAGAAGTGTTGCATCGCCCAGTGGTCTGCACTGCACCTGTCAAGCCAAGGAACTTGGCTAAGGGTTAGAGGTGCTATGACAGGCATAGGCAAACTTGGCCCTTCAGATGTTTTGGGACTACAACTCCTATCCTCCCTAGCTAACAGGACCAGTGGTCAGGGATGATTGGCGTTGTAGTCACAAAACATCTGCAGGACTGAGTTTGCCTATGCCTGCCTGTGCTATGGGAAAGCTGCGGCCTTCCAGCTGTTGTTGGACTTCAACTTCCATCAGCATAGCCAAAAATGAGGGTTGTTGGGATTTGTAGTCCAGCAGCATGTGGAAGGCCACACCTTCCCCATCCCTAGGTTAGATGAAAGGGACTCATGATGGAACAGCTAGTTGGTGAGCAGATTCCCTTGGAGGTCGAACAGACTCCCGGAACAGATTACGTTTGACAACCAAGGTACCACTGTATATGAAAAAGTGGTTAGTGATGAGATCCAGTTCAGACAGTTTCAAGATGTTGGGGAAGTTTTCCCCAATACACGCCACCCCAATCTATGCTGAGCAGTGCACAAAACTTCAAAAATTCCAGACACTCACCCAGGAGTTGGAAAATTAGGCACAATGGAGGCTATAGTGTCATTATGACACATGGCTTTATACACAAACTGGAGCCTACAATGGAGGAAGTTCACAGCACAGCACCCCAAAATATGCTAGCTTACTCCATAGTGACAGCATCAACATCCTTTCTCCGCAGCCTCTCGTGCTCTGCAGGGCACATCTCAGCTCAACTGCTCCTCTCTGCTTCCTGGTTACATAACTCCCCACACCTTCCTTTATTACACACAGCCCAACAAGACATCAATGAGAACCCACTGACAGCACACAAATCAATGTGGATAACTTGACCCAACAACCCCTCCCCCTCACACATGCAAACAAAACTCACTGCAGCCAAGTGAAGGCAACTAACCATGCCCTGGGCCCCCAATCTCTCTCACCGCCAAGGAAAACTAATAAATGAATAGAAAGAGAACCTACCCATGTGACACCGACACAAAAACCTTGCACAGATATTATGTAAGAGAATGAAAGTTTACTAATCCCCCCCTCTTTCCCACACTCTACCTCCCCACCTCTCTTCTCCCCCAACCTTCTACTGACTACAACATTAAAGTCTCACATCAAATATAACTGATCTGTAGAAAGGACTTTACGATCTGTAAACAGAGATGATGTATGTACTTTTGTAACCTAAAAATATTTAATAAAACCTCCTTAAAAAAAACCCTAAGCCCATTTATCTACAGAGGAAGGGAGGATTCAATTTTTTAAATTTTTTATTTGCATTCTAACACCTATTTCCTTTGATGCTTTGAACTCATATTGGTTAATCCTCCCAGGTGGTCACCTCACAAAGAAGTTTGCCTGACTTCATCAACACTCGTTGATTTGGCTAGGATTACAAAGTCCAATACACAACCCAGGAAGTGTGTCTATTTAATTAGGTTTTATATGTGCTAATAACAGAGGCTTATCAGTGGGTCTATCACACGCCTTACTAGCCCAAATGGACACTTGAGTCTGGTTAGTTCCTCCAAGGAAATTAGCTTTGACACCCATAAACCTTAATTAAATTCTAGCACCTATAAATCTATAACATTACCTTTATTCTCCTTGCACACACACAAAAAGGAAACAAATGGAACGCGTGTTCTTCTACAGCCCAGATCTTGCATTCTGAACAGTGTGTTAAAATTTGCATGATGAAGTGCCATTTGCCCTCAACAAACATTTATTCTGAAGGCACAGCCAATCCATGGGATTTATTTACCACATGAAAATGATGCCCAGCACGAATCACTTGGTGGTGATTCTACCATGTCAAAAAATGTAATTTAGTGGAAGGTGGCCAATCCAATAGCACATCTTTCTCCTTGCTCTCTCCCATAATGTCCAGTAAACAAAAATGTGTGACATGACTCATCACACTTCAGGTTCCCTCACCCTCGCAGGCATGTGAGAGTTCAGCTTCACCCGCAACTGAAGTATTATAGACACCTCTAAAGAGAAACTGCTATATAAATTTGCATGGGTTTGGTGAGGCATTTCTTTCCCTTTTGACTTTTTCAGTACCACCTGAACATTTCAGGTGGAAATGCTCTGCTTCTTTTATTCATTCACTGTAAATTAGAATCATGCAATTTTGTCATTTCCTTTCATAACTGCTTGCAGAGGCATGAGATATACTGTACACTTCCTCTGACGATACTGATTTTCAAGCATTTCTAAGCAAATGGTATCTTAAACAAAAACAGGCACATTTGTAACAAATTGCTGCAGGGCATGTTATGAAATGAGGAATCGTTTTCTTACCTTCTGGGAAGGACCTAAATTGAAATACTTCTAATACTGCAGTTAGACAGTTATTCCACTGGAACAATTACCATATGCATGGGGGGGGGGGGGGAGATACAAGTCTGGATACTCTTCCATATGAAAAAAACAAAGAAAGCCAGTTCCTGCCTTTTTCCTTAACATGCCTGGACTTATCAGCTCCCAACAACCTTCCCCTTCTCTTGGTATGGCTGTGAGGAAGAGAGTGGAAACTTGAATTTTAAAACTAACCAGTTTATTGCTATGTCCAAAGTGTCACTTCCCTTTACCTTGGGAGGCAACAGGTAACCAAAGGTATTGTATCCTCCACTCTACCTGAGAAATTCAGCATGTGAAGAGGACTGAGCTGGTGGCTCTCACCAACTGCTCTTGAGTTCCTATAACTTTCACCATTTTGTAACTAAGCCAAGTTTTACTTGCTTGTGCAACTTTCCTGAAGCACGTGAATCTGCCCTTTGGAGAGTTTGTAAGACAAACATTTTTCAACTTACCCTGTGTGGTCTTTTCCAATGCTGGAAACAGTGAGGGAAGGGAGACTAGCTGCTGTCCATCTGGCAATGGCTTTTCCCACCTGCCTTGCCCCACCCTCCAGGCCTAGGAGCCTTCATAAGGGAGCTGTAGAGGAAGGACTGTGAGGGGAGGGACTTCCTGCTGTCCATCAGGCAATGGCTTTTCCCACCTGCCTTGCCCCACCCTCCAGGCCTAGGAGTCTTCATAAGGGAGCTGTAGAAGAAGGACTGTGAGGGGAGGGACTTCCTGCTGTCCATCAGGCAATGGCTTTTCCCACCTGCCTTGCCCCACCCTCCAGGCCTAGGAGCCTTTTCCAGACCATGACTTTAGGAACACCAGAATCAGTTGGGAGAGGAGTTCAGGGATATTAAAATAATAATAATAATAATTCTATAAGTTGTGCGTCTTTGCTTCTCCATTTGTATTGTGTTATTTTATGCACTGTGACTGGCTGTTGTTATTATTGATTATAGTTTAGAAATTATTGTAATTATTAAAGAGTGAATTTCTGTTTAATTTTTATTTGCTGATATTTAATATTATTCTGTATTATTCTAATGGATTGTTGAATATTACTTTATGTGATATAAGTTGCTTATTTTAAAGTTATGTTTTTATTACGACTTTTGCATTGGATTAGATTGTTAAAAGGTGTACATTTTGTTGTTTCTTCAGCTTCTAAACTGCCTTGCATATAGGAAAATAGAAAGGCGGTATACAAATTAAAAGTGAAATGAAAATGAAACGCTGAGGCATGAAGGAAACTTTGGAAAGAAACTTTTAAAGGGGACATTTTTGAAACTCTTAGAAGGGTATGTTTTAAAGGTCTAACAGCCTATACTTCTATGATTTACTTTGCTGCATATTTTCTGACTTTAAGTATCTGCTGGGGTTCTCTCACCAAGGAGTATTTTGCCCCAAACTTGGATCTTGGCATCCAGGAATTCTCCTGTATTTTGCATCAACACAAACATGGACAAACTGTAGTTATGGCTTAACTATAGCTTATTATGGAAGCAAACTAATTTCAAACTGTAATGTCTGAAATAGACATGTTGCCCTATGCCATAGTTAAGATTAAGCACAGTTTAGGGCTTTTTGACTAATTTATTTATTTATTAAACTTCTATCCCAAAGGATCCCTCGGGCAGAAAGCTACAAAACAGAAAAGCGATACAATAATACGGTATATATTTCAAAAATAAATTAGAACAATCAAATATCCTCACAACTGAAGAATTTCAACACTGCCAGGAAAAGTATAATGTAGCAATCAAATACCTGGTAAACAGCATTTTTTTTTTGCATTCTGTCTGAATGTTAACAATGAGGTAGAGAGATGCACCTCGCCAGGGAGAACGTTCCACTACTGAGGAGGCCCTTGTCACAAGTCAACACCAACCAAGCAGTTCCCAGTGGTGGCACCCCCAACAAGGTCTCCTATGCCCATTATAAGGCCCAGGGTGGTTGATACCGAGGGAGGGGCTCTTTTGGTTTCAAGATAAACTATGGAAATATGTTCTGATATCCTCCTTGCAGTCATGTAAGGTGAAGAGCGAAGGGTGGGAACATGGGATTCCAATCAACGTGTGTGCACATTACACTGAACCAACGTTGGCAGTAGCGGCTAGTGTGGTGGGGCAGAGCTGCAGATCAGTCCTCCTGACAGTGACACCACTGAAACATACCTGAATGGTGCTGGGGCAAGTGGCAAGATGTGGGGGTAATGATATTTGCACAGCCCCAATCTCACAACCTCCCCTGTCTGCCCCAGTGCCTTCGTGTCAGGAGGAGAACACCATGGCTCTGCCACACCACACATCCATGGCGCACTACTATGTTGGCATAAGTTGAAACACAGAAAAAGGCAGTGTAAGGAGTAGCTGCAAAAAGTATGTTTGCTTCTTACGGTTACTCTCATTGGAGTAACAATGCACATATCTGTTCACTCAAACACCACCTCCTAGCAAATGTAGACAGTTTTCTTTGATATTTGTCTCTGATAAATGCTTAGGAGATCATTTGTACTCTCAACAGCTGTGCACTCTTTGTCTTAAATTAAATGTTAATTTTCACTCAAGCACACAACACCACTATGTCTGCAGTCACAAGCCTGCTGTCATGCCCCCTTTGGCCTCACGCATCTTTTGAAAGTGTGCTGCTGCTGCTTCTCTCTCAGAAGCTAAGTGCGCTGCCTCAGGTGATTGCTCCTGCTTCCATAAACACTCGCCCCTTGGCAGGCAGGATCAAACCAGGATGACCTAATTATAATTAGGGTAACAGCAGCTGCATAGAACAGATTAAATACAATCCCTTGTTAATTAACAATCATCTCTCATCAGACATTCAAACAAAATTGAGTGCAATCAAATCTCAGCAGTCAGACTTCTCTCGTCCTATGTAAAAGGTGGAGGACCTGCTTGAAGCGTTGGATTCTGAATACTGCCTAAAGACATTCTCACTGCTTGTTTCTATTTTCAGGCATAGCAGAAATGCTCTGGGAGCATGTGGTCTACTTCCTTTACCACCAGGCCCTCCTGTGGCCATCCAGGCACTGCTAGGCCACGACTCCCATCATGTCTGACCACTGGGCATACTGGCTGCTGGAAGTTGGAGTCCAACAACAACTGGAAGGCCACAGGTTCCCCACCACTGAAATTAGCTTCCAGGCTAAGACTGGCTCACTTACCTGGGAGCTGCCAAATAAGCATGTATATATAGACTTGTACAGTTAAGGCTTCTTCTTATGCCTGTGTGTGCACACACAAATCCTGCCAGGATCCACAGTAGCCTCATAGTTATTTGCAAAGCATTGTGGCAAAGTGTACCACGTTGCCTTTTTGAATGGAAACTGGTCTTTAGGCTAAATTATAATAGAAGTTCACCAAAGATTAACTAATTAATCAGCTTGAGCAATTGGTTAAAACCCATTTAAACCAAGGGCAGCATAATTAAATATAAACTTTTTCATATTGGTCCTTATAAAATCCAGTGCTCAGCAAACCGTTTTGGGATGACAACCCATCTTATGTGCAGACACAGAGAATGACTTAAGTGATTCTTTGGAAGGAGATGATTGGCATTGTATCTGGACCTCTTTTGCAACCTTATCAATCAAACACACAAATAAAGAAAGCACAGTGCAAAGTTCTCAGTAGGTGGTATATTACCCCTGCAAAGCTTCACCTAATATACCCAAATTATAGTTAGTATTGTTGGATGGGGTGTGGAGAGATTGGTCCACACTTTCACCTTCCGTGGGATAATGTTCAACAGTGCAAGAGTTCTGGAACACGGTTGCTGATTACTGCTAGGAATTTCTTCATGTTAGACTGCAGGGCTAAAGATAGGCTTCTCCATCATTTTGAACCTAGTAAGACTGCATTTCTGTATGAAGATCTTCTTAAGCAGTTGAGTACAGCAGTAAAGGTGAAGAAGGTATGTAAGCAGAAGTCTTTCAAGCAACCTTCTAAACAGCAGAGGGTTTGTAAAATCTGGGAGACCATGATGTTCTAACGGAGTGGTTCCCAATTAACTAACTACTGAGGACCCCGTATTTTTCAAAAGCCAAGCCACGGACCTCCTATTTTTTGAAAATGCTGATAACTCTATGGTAGTTACCTGCGCAAAGCAATTTTTTGAAGAAAATTTGGGGTCCCCTAAGAAGCAAAGGATTTGTGGTATACTAAAAACCAGACCATAAAATTTGTGATATTACTACAAATTGCTTATCCCCAGACAGTAGGGAAAACTTGTCTCCATTGCTCCACTACAACTGAATAATAATAATAAAAAAAAGCAATTGTTGGACTTCCAAGATGAGACATGAATCCCAAACTCCTAAGGCAAGATTCACTGAAAACCCCACCTACAAGCAGCGGGAGAGTCCTCTAAATGTGATACTTCTTGAAAGCAATTAGTTCTTTTCAGTTAAAAAGTAGAGAGCAAAGGGAAGGGATCCCTTACATTTTTAAACATTATAAACACGTGAATCCACCCCATGGTGCAAACCATTCTCTCTCTCTCTCTCTCTCTCTCTCTCTGCCCCTTCCAATCGCAAGAACCCCAAGAAACTATATCAGGTTTTAGCCTGATCCCAGCTCATTTGCCATCCAGCAACTCTTTCACAAGTTTTTCCCCTGCCAGCAAGCAGGCCCTGGTCTCAAGCAGAGGTTGGGTGATCCATGTATCATCATTGTGGCTTTCACTGTGCAATTAACAAGATAAGTGGGTCACTGGCAGGGGATGGTGCCACGGACCGCTGGGGTGTGTTCCGCGAACCCCCAGGGGTCCCCGGACCCCTAATTGGGAACCACTGCTCTAACAGATTTACAAAGTTATATGTGTTGGAAGCTGCCCAGAGTGGCTGCGGAAACCCAGCCAGATGGATAAGGTATTCTTCTTCTTCTTCTCCTTCTTCTTCTCCTCCTCCTCCTCCTCCTCCTCCTCCTCCTCACTCCAGGAGTCTGTCATAATTTAGGTTGGTGTACATTATTCTGTTCCAGAGCCTCTGGTTGGGGCTACCGATGGCTGAGCTGGAAGATGGGATGCTATGGTAACATGATTTCCATTTATCTCCTCTGTAGAAGCTCTTCAAGCTTCTGATCAAATTCCCATATAATTCAGATGCATATACATCTAGTATCTCCATTATGTAGTTTCATCATATGCTGAAGACACACCTCTTTATTGTGGCTTTTTAAATTTGACATGCATATTTTTAGCAGCAATCCTATTTTTGTGATTGGAACTTACTTTAAACAACTTTTAATGTATTTAAAGGTGGAGGGTGGGTAATAAACAACAGCAACAAAATTTATTAAGAAATCATTGATTTCTAGATGAGGCCAATATAATTTTTCTGTATTGTCTGTTTCTGGATAGTGTCTAACATTATTTTCTTTGACCATTACAGTGTGTGGATCTGACCTTAGTGAACTATCCAAAGCGGTGCTCCAAATGGTTTTCCTGAAATGGCATGGTATTATGCTGTGCATTTCCTAGGGCTTGCCGATCAGAAGGTCGGTGGTTCGAATCCCCGTGACGGGGTGAGCTCCTGTTGCTCGGTCCTAGCTCCTGCCAACCTAGCAGTTCAAAAGCACTTCAAAGTGAAAGTAGATAAATAGGTACTGCTCCAGCAGGAAGGTAAACAGTTTTTCCATGTGTTGCTCTGGTTTGCCAGAAGCAGCTTAAGTCATGCCAGCCACATGACCCAGAAGCTGTCTGCGGACAAATGCTGGCTCCCTCGGCCAGTAAAGCGAGATGACCGCCGCAACCCCAGAGTTGTCTGCGACTGGACTTAACCGTCAGGGGTCCCTTTACCTTTACCTTTACTAGATCTTGCTATGAATCTATTCAGAGACTGATTTGTGGTTGTGGAGACAAACAAGCTATGGGGAGGGTATTCACAGAAAAGCCCCAAAGAACCCATTTCTGTTTGACTTCCCTTTCGGTTTTAGCTCATGCGAATATTTGCAATAGGATTTGACTTGAGCAGATAGAATGCTCCCTGCATACTAATAGGTGTTGTTGTGCTGGAAAAACCTGCCTTAGTTGAACCAATCACTACCTGAGCCCACGCTATATGACTCAGTTGCCCCGCCATCCTCAGATTGTGGGGACATGCCTGAAATCTTAATCTTACAACCTAGATTCAATATGTTTGTACGATGATGCCTCACTTGCTCACCTACAGCAAACACTCATCAATGCAAAAATCTCATCATGAACTATGGCCTGTAGGAAGGGTAATCCAAATGAATGCATTATTTGCAAGCAAACAAAAATTCCACAGGCTGTCATGAAGCACTAGAACGAATGAACAAAAACACTAGAATACAAGTTCATGAGAAGGAAATAGTTTGAACAAAGGTTCTAAATCCTGAGTGCAAATGCATCACAATGCAGCAAAAGTACATTGTGATACCAGTTCTATCACACTTCAGAATACTGGTCTTTACATTGGTTGCTTTGGTGGGAGCTTCCTGGCCTCACTCTTGCAGCCTTCTTTTAGACACTGTTCTCAGCCTCCATACAGTTTGGGTCAAGGATGCAGAACCTCCTTCAAAGATAGTCCTCTATTTTGAAAGGGGTGCCAGAGGACGGTGTTCTTATTTGAAGGTGTCCTCCATTTGAAGGTCTGTCCAGTCCAAGTCTGGTTTATAGATAGGTAAAGGGTAAAGGGGACCCCTGACCATTAGGTCCAGTCGTGGCCGACTCTGGGGTTGCGGCGCTCATCTTGCTTTATTGGCCGAGGGAGCCAGCGTACAGCTTCCGGGTCATGTGGCCAGCATGACTAAGCCGCTTCTGGCGAACCGGAGCAGCGCACGGAAACGCCTTTTACCTTCCCGCCGGAGCGGTACCTATTGCACTTTGACGTGCTTTTGAACTGCTAGGTTGGCAGGAGCAGGTTTATAGATAAGGAACATAAGGAACCATAAAAAGGAAGAGCAGTAGCCCTGAAACTGCCCATCAACAGAGACCAGCACCTGATCAGCAAACTGAGTAGGCACACAACTCACCTGGTATCTTCCCCGCTAAACTGAGATGTTTTGTATTTCTGTTTAAAACTGTGGTTTACATAAAACTATCTGAATAATTGTTGAACATGTATATCCTAGCTTTTCTGCAAGGAAATCAAGGTAGCAAGAAGCATGGTTGTCTTTCACCCATTTAATTCTTACATAATCCTGTGAAGTAGGCTGAGACATAGAGACTGGGCCAAGGTCACCCTGAATCTGATTATATTTTATTTCAATGTCTGATATAAAACAGTTGATATTTAACAATATTTTACTGCTAGAACGCAGTGATATTCAGAATTTGGCATTGTTTTATTGGGCACACTATAGTAATAATATTTGGCTGTATTTGGCATTTGACATGCAATGGCATTTAGTATTTGACAATCTTTTATAAATGGCCTGTTGTATTTTGAATTCTGGAATAAAATTTCACATTTGAAACATGAACGGAAGACTAGGAATTTGGACAAATTTTGTTTAAGCTGTGTTTTAAAGTGATGCATGAGCATGAAAAAACCCGGACCTAATTTGAATCTGAGATGGTCTAAACTTGGTCCACCTCATGGTCAAATGTTGGCAGTGACTCATGAGTGTGTGTGTGTGTGTAGGCAAGAGCATCATGTTGGAGACAGTAGTGCTACACTCATCAGGACAAGGATGGGGTGAGGTGGTGAGTTCAGGGGACTTCTAGGGTGTCACTGATGTGTGTGTGTACCTACAGACCTCTGCCGGCAATCTACAGTTCTCCTGACTTGCTGCTACTTCCCCCATCTCATCCTTGTTCTGATTGGCTCACTGCTGTGGTGGGGATGCCTCTAACTTCTGCCTCTCTCCTGCCACATGAGCCACTGCTGTCCATTGAGCAGGTGCCATAGTTAACATGCCACCCAACTTTGAACAGAACCTTTATTCATCGGCTGCAAAAACTACCTTCTCTGTGTCTGACCCATCCTTGCACTTATTTATTACATTTCCTCTGTTCTGTGTTGGTGCAACAATGGAAGGTGTCTTTTTGAACCTGACTTCTTCTTTTTTTTTAAAAAAGGATGCTTAAACTTAGCTTTTCTCTTGTCCAAATTTACTTCAGATATAGCATCAATATTTGGCCTTGCTGAGAGACATAACGTAACAGTTTTATGGCTGGCATTTCTTCTCTTGTTGAGGTTAATGGAAAGGACAAAAATTGGGGTTAGTGTGTTAGTGAGAAGGACTTGTTATTTTAGTTGTTGAATGACAATTGCCAACACTGGGCAATAAAATAGATAATTTAGCAGAGTGCCAAGGTAACCTTTTCAAGGCTGTTTGTTCTCGCAAGTGATTGTGCTATGGAGGCCTCACTTTAAAATGCAGCACAGCTTTCATGTATGCCAGAGTTCTTCACTAGGAACGATGCAGCAGCAAAGCTAGTTTATAAATGACAGCCCTAGGGAAAGAACAACTTGGAGGCGCCATGCCTAGAAAACAATATATAGAGATGTCTTCATGCGGTATTTGCACAAAGCTGAAAAGCTAATATTGACAACTGCATATTAGTGATTTTGCAGACCTAAATCATGCAAAGGCAAAAGTGACTCTTGTGGTACCAAGGAAAAGGTGGCAAAAGAACGGGGGGGGGGGGGGGAACACGCCAAATAATCAAGGGAGAGAACTAGGTGCAGGTAACAGGCAAACTGAGGCCAAAATATTTTGGCAGAGAGTGCTTGATATGCTGTTGAAGTGAAGGAAAACAAAATTGCCTGGGAGCCAACAGAAAAGTCTGGGGATATGTGCTCTGACTTTGTAGATGATTTTATTCTTTATTTGTTGGAAATAGTCAAAAACACCATTCCATCTCTATAAACAGACACCACAGGAAACCTAAGAGCAATAAGCTGCAAAAGCTCAGTGGGCAACCAGCTGAAGACTGGATGAAATGAACTGGTGGTGAGAGAGGTCCAAGGTAGAGAAGCAATCTTGCATTGTATAGGAAACATCAGAGGAAAGAAAATACAAAGACTCAAGAGATTTGAGCTCTTTATGTTAGAAAAGCAGAATTAAACAAAAATAATCTCTTGACCCTCCTTATATAAGAAGTCAACTAAGGGCCAAACTAGACATGCCAACCCTGGTGCAATTAACAAAAGCATGTGTTGCTTTTAGAAGGAAAATGGAAGTACAGGAGGTCTGATACAGATTGGGACCCCGGCACGGGGTAAGAGGGCTTTAATGCTGTGCACCCTGCTCTGGCTCCCATCCAGACTGGAGGTCCCACACATGCAATTTGCTTTTTTTTTTTTTTTTAATTAACCCACACAATTACTACGGCAACTTACTGAATCTGGGTTTGCTGGTCACAACTGTTACCTGGAAGTGAAGTACTGGGAGGACTTGGCATTTTGGAGTCAGAAAGCATGCACGGCCAAATATTGGAAAGAAAAGGGATGGTGACCTTGTTAAAAGAAACAACATGCACAACTGATGTGTACGTGTATTTGTGACAGCATGGCTACAGTGCAGAGGCAGCTAAGCTGTCTGCCCACCTCTAGGCTCTGTGTCCCAAGCAGCTGGCTGCCAGCAAATAAATTGTCTTTGATTACATTGTAAAAGCTGTAAATAAAGTAAAATAACACAATTGATGATGAGCGCTGAAACATCAGCAGAGCACTGGCATGTGTGGATTATATGGCTTCAAAGCAAATTTCTTTCCTATCTGGGCAAGCAGGTTTTGCTCTTGCTGTGCATCTTTTGACGCCCAAGACACTACAAATCAAAGCAATCTTTGACAACAGCAACTGAGAAAGAAAGAGAGGCATTTGTGTTTCTAGACATCAGGAAACATAGCACAATGCTCTCCTTTCTGCATAAGAGGGACTGGACCATTGTTAAGCAATATGGCCCAAATACAATATGATCAATAGAATAAATATTTTTCATGTGAGAGTCCAGCTCATGAAATACTCTATTGATATTTGTTTGGCTTCCATGCCAGTAGAAAGAGTAAAGTTACAGCACCAGTAACTTTGATCTTCTCTTGTTTATTATCTTACCATTGGAAGGTGTCTGGTTTGTAGTGCCTAATATCAGGTGGTTATAATTTTGCTCTTGGTCATCTGAAATTCAATGGGAAAAAAATAAGATTCCTTTTTAGGAACAGCTCACCAAGGCTCTGCCAACCTGCAGGTAATAATTATAGCTCACATTATTCATGGGAAATCTCTACACGATTAAGGAGAAGAAAATGCTTAACAAAGCGGAAGTGTCTTTCATGTTATTCTCTTAAAATTTCAGTTGCAAGAGAAACAAGTTAATGAATAACATCACCCATTGTGCTGAGGCCACAAATGGGATATTCAGCAAAGTAAGAAGCACATCCAAAGCATAAGCAAACCATGACACAGATTTCAGCAGAAGGCAGCCTCTGCTTTTGAGCAGTCTTTAGCTTCTACATGCCCACACTGCAGACATTCATAAGCCATATTCACGTATTATATCTCTGTAGGCCATTAACACATTCATTCATTTAATAAAATTGATACACTGCTTAATTGTAAGAAGGATTAGGACTTTAGTTTTCCCAACACAAGCCTGGACTAGTCCCACCCCTGATATCCACATATTGATCATGGGCATTTTAAAGAGGAAACCTAGGTGTGAGCAGCTGCCCTACATGATCTGGGATGCATAGCACACACTACATCTTTAAAGCACATTCCTCCCCGCAAAGAATTCTGGGCACTGTAAGTTTGTTAAGGGTTCCTGGGAGTTTTTAACCCTGTGGGAGATAAGCTACAGAATTATTTGAAGAGGAAAATGTGCTTCAGTTGTGCTTTAAAGGCAGTGCATCTACGCAGCCTTAGGCTATGATTTGATTGCGAGAACTCATTATTTTTAGGGACAAAGTGCCTGTGGTGGACATGTTACGAGCATCTCAGAGAAGCTGCTTTAAATTAAATAGCTGCACGTGGTTAGTGGCAGTGGCGTACCAGGTAGGATTGTGTAATTTTCTCCAAGCTACCAGTTAAATCTTATACCTGCCATTTGGGTGGTATTGCTTCAAGGATGTGCTCTACAGGGAGCTAGCTTCAGGTACCAGGCCCATTGGCAGACCAGCTCAGCGTTACAAAGATGTCTGCAAGCATCTGGGTGGTGTGAAGATGGCCTGTTCTGGGAGTACTCCTGGGTTCAGCTGAGTCTCAACCCCTGTCCTAAGCTCTGACAATGGGTTGCTTTCCTTACAATACAGTTTAAGAAGACACCAGGCCCGCACCTGCCTGGCAGCACAGTATCACAACATAGATATAGAACAACCACAGGAGAAGACACCCAGAAAGAGACTAGCACACCACCTCCCTGATTCCACAAACCTCTCGGACATTACATTGACAATGAAGGACAAAGGGTGCTGGATTTTCACAAGACCATAAAAACCAAACAAAATGTTTCATGGGAGACTGGTGAAAGAATGATGATTTCATTCTTAAAGCAGTTGTGAAGATCCTGATTGTGGTGGTCATGGAAAGGAGATTCTAACACTTCCCCTTCCTGTATTACAATCCATCCCTTGTACATGTTGAAAAATATTATCTCTCTCCCACATGTCACCTCCTTGGCTCCCTGGGCCGGTAGAATGGTAGAATCATAGAACTGTAGAGTTGGAAGGGAACCCAAAGGTCATCCATTCATTGCAGCTGGAGAATTCCTGCCAGGTGGCCATCCAACCTCTGTTTAAAAACCTCCAACGAAAGAGAGTTCACCACCTTCTGAGGTAGTTCCTTCCACTGTTGAACTGCTCTGTCAGAAAGTTTTTCCTAATGTAGTGTTCAGGTCAGTGCTGGTTATGAGGTAACAGTAGCCTGTGGTTAACTAACTGGTAAGTGCAAACCCTGATGTAACACAATATGGAAGAACTGCATATGGCATTATTTCAAGCAAACTATATGCAAGCTTTCTTACCTGCTAGAGTACAAGATAGAATACGAGGAAGGCAGCTACTTTTCCTCCTTATCTTATACTGTATCTGCATAAGTTTGCAGACAAGCTGTGGCTAAGCGAGTGCCCTCACTTGGGCCAGATCACTGCCACTGATTGCATTATCTGACTGCAGAGTCTCATACTCTACTCTTAATATGTCGATTTCTTGGTTCCAGACAGGATTAAATTGCCCAAGGGAAATATTTTAATGCTGGTGAGCCAGATAGCTTAGCACATTTCAGATGCTATCTTGGAGGCAGATGCTGACTAAATATATGTACACTTATATATCAAGTCATGGATAAAAAGTAAAGAGGATATAGTTAGAAGCAAACCTTCGGTACTAAGGTTCCAATGTTAAGATAAGCTAAGATAATGCACACAAATATTCTTATTTCCCCACTGAAGTGCATCCACCACCTGTTAAAAGAGAAATAAAATGAGACTCCCTAAAGATTAAGAATTTCCTGTTGACTACAGTGCCAGTTAGATATGAACTGATTTTTTTATTTGCCTGTAGTACTTCAGTTTCTCAAGTTGTGACTGAACACAGGATGTGTGAAAAACAAAATTCAGTTGACTGGGGGGGGGGGGGGGGCAAGCGTCAAAGAAGCTGGGTTTTTTTTGGGGGGGGGAAGGAGAGAGGTGAACAATTTGTCCTTCTCATGTTCTGTCAGAAATAGAAGGGGGGCCTCTCAATTTCCTCCATGGTGATGACACCTAGTGCTTACAGATCTACATATCCCACTGTCCATGCTTTTTCAGTGGAAACAGAAAGGGAAGTTTGAGTTAATATTTGTTTTTTAAAGCATGAGTAACAAGCTCCCAGGACAGGTGTATCACATATAACTTGCCTGACCCTGCAAAGGATGTTTGTCAGAGGGATTTGGCTTGGGATTTGGAAGTGGGGGGTCTGATCTGTAGTAAAGGTCATAAATATATTTTATAAAGTGATAATGTTCTAGTGATAGGAAGAAGAAACACTCTTATGCATCTTAAGTAAAATACCACCTGGCATTTCTGATTAATCACATCCCAATTTCACAGTTCTTAGGAACAAAAGTAACAGGTTTTCCTTGTGCTGATGCAGCTAGTTGTACTGCATTGGATAGGTGGGGCCAGTGATGGCTTTAGATATTTTGGCACATCAAAGAAAAGCAACAACTCCTCCTGTTCTCAGCTGGAGCTCATTGGTACTCAGAGATGGAAATTGGAGGCAAAAATGAAAGTCACCCCTTCTGGAATCTGCCTCTAGCCTAGGATGAGTCAAGCCCCTCCTGCTATGCTGTCCTGTCCTTTGCAACGTCCTGGTATACGAGTACTTCCATGCATTCATTGTGGAATGCCGTTCTCTTGTCACTGGCTCTGTGGTGGTCAGTGTTTTTTTAAATGAATTTGCTGCAGGTCCTACCCAGCCCTGACTGCTTCTATGCTTTGCAAAACACTGCAATGCCACATTTGGTGATGCTGGCTGTGACTGGCATATTATACCAATCAGCTACTCTGCTCAGGGCAACATCCCGTGTCTACTTTCAGTGAGTCTACTTGCAATGCCAGTACAGTGCCACTGCTGCAGCAGAACATGGTCTGGAGGCACAAAACGTAGCAAACTTGAAGCAGCTAAGCCAAGTCTGGGTCTGGCTGCTGCTTGGAAGTAAGATGCTTGGAACTGAGAGCCATTTGTATGCCATCTTATGTTTCATGCAAGAAAGGTATAAAATAAGCAATTTTGTTCCATCTGCAGAAGCTCATAGGAACCTCACATGCTTGCTGTGCAGTGGCTTTAGTTCCTCTGGGAATTCCATATATATATATATATATATATATATATATATATATATATGAATGAATATGATGAGCAAAATTAGATTCCTATCATGGTGCTTAAAGAAAAAAAGATTCCTGTTATTTACAAGTTCAGGAGATCTTTTCAAGGCCATCCACTGTGACCCCTCTCTAATTTAGTTCATGAAACTGCAGCTGCTTAAATAGTTTCTTTCCCTTAAATTAGCCTGACTTCCAGCTATTCTCCTGCTGCCCATGCTTTCTGAATTCTTGTTGCACAGCTGACCCCTCTGCAGCACTTTTGCAGGCAATGCTCAAGAGCACTAATAGCGAAGAGTGCTAATAGCAATAAAGTATTTGGAGAGAGAGAAAGAGAGAGGGCAGATTCTTCTGCTTCTTTGTGGGTTTAATGAGATAATTTTGCTAATGGAGGTGCACCGGCTTGAAGTCAGCCAGTGAAAGGCAAGGCTGTTGTGCAGCCATCCCGATGATGTGCTGGGCTCACACCTGTCTACTGGGAAGCTCCATTAAGGAAATAAAAGATTAATAGAGCTCTTGGTTTTCCAAAGATAACAATAAGAATCCTCTGGGTGCAGCTGGAAAAGATACTGGAAAACAGTATCAAGAGATAGAGAGAGGGAGGGGAGGGAGGGATGCAGTCTTTATGAGCTGCCTGCTGCAGATCCACCCAGAACAGCAAGACGTTGGGCGACACACAAGTTCCGCTCCTACACAAGTCACCAGGGCAAAGCTGGGCAGGCAAACTCACTCTGTTGCTTTCTAAGAGCTTTAACCAAGGCCCATGCACACCCCTAGTATTTAGTGTAATGTAGCTCCATATATGGGACGCGGGTGGTGCTGTGGTCTAAAACACTGAGCCTCTTGGGCTTGCAGATCGGAAGGTCGGCGGTTCGAATCCCCGTGACGGGGTCAGCTCCCGTTGCTCGGTCCCACTCCTGCCAACCTAACAGTTTGAAAGCACGTCAAAGTGAAGGTAAACGGTGTTTCCGTGCGTTGTAGCAGCTTAATTATGCTGGCCACATGACTCAGAAGCTGTCTGCGGACAAATGCCGGGTCCCTCGGCCAGTAAAGCGAGATGAGCGCTGCAACCCCAGAGTCGTTTGCGACTGGACTTAACTGTCAGGGGTCCTTTACCTTTTTAGCTCCATATAGCTTTTTGCTCGTGTTCACAGATGCTGGCTCTTTATTAAAAGTTGGCAATAACAGCTTCTCCAAACAATCAGGCACACTACCCAGTGTCCAGTGTCAGGTTGTGATACCGAGGTAAAGGTAAAGGTAAAGGTAAAGGTACCCCTGCCCGTACGGGCCAGTCGTGTCCGACTCTAGGGTTGTGCGCCCATGTCACTTAAGAGGCCGGGGGCCAGCGCTGTCCGGAGACACTTCCGGGTCACGTGGCCAGCGTGACGAAGCTGCTCTGGCGAGCCGGCACCAGCGCAGCACACGGAAATGCCGTTTACCTTCCCGCTATAAAGCGGTACCTATTTATCTACTTGCACTTAGGAGTGCTTTCGAACTGCTAGGTGGGCAGGATACCAAGGACTTGTCCACAAATGGAATTTACTGTGTGTTTGCATTCCCATTTAATTGCCCTCCAACAGCACCAATCTTGAGGCTGTTCCACTGTGAATTTGAGTTTACATGGCAGTATGGGGATTATAGGGTAAACAGAGCTCTAAACCACTCTACCCAGGGTCATAGATCCCCACGCCCCCTGTGCTTTTGAGTGGGTGGATCTGCTGCCACTTTCAGCCACTCCTCTTTCCATGCCCACTACTTCTCAAATGCTTTCATTTCTTTTCCAGCTGCGCTCATATAGCTATTTCCAGCGTTCTCCTGAATGGAGCCATAAATATATATTCCTTTGATCTCTCAAGATTTACACAAAACCAGAAAACTGTACAAGCAAACTACATTAAAAACAGTGTTTTGAGAATTTACCGTTGCCTGACTCTGTGCTTTTCCACACCTCTTGGGCAGGGATCTGTGCACATGCCTGGTTGGTACTTAAATTGTTGCTGGGGTGCCCATGCTGCTGACATATCCCCATGAGCTGTCTGGTGCGGCTGGGCTGAACAAATGATGATTAAAAGCCAGTGCTGCATTTGCCTTAGCATGTTTTGCAGCTAACCACCTCCGCCCGTGATTACTGAACTGCCTCAGGGCCGTCTGCCTTCCGCTGCTTCTCCCCACTTCCCTGCCTCACCAGTATGCAGCTCATGTTACTATGAAGATAAGGAGGAATTCAACGTAGCACTAAGGAGAATGTTTTCATCAGCGCAAGCATTTCTGCTGGTCTGACAGAACCACCCCCTCTCCTCTACTCTGTGTTGTTCTGATTATTCCCTCGGGAAGTGGGGGGGGGGGCATGTTGGGGGAGGAAAGGAGGGAAGCCCCATTGTGGTAGTGGGAGTCCTTGTGTTGGCTTTTGCTAGCACACCAGGTTTGCTGAATCTGGCTCAGTGTCTGGAGTGCAGAAGAACAGGGTAAAATGAGACAATCCCTCCCAAACAGTTTCTCACAGCCTGGCATCATTCACCATGGTCTAGTCTTTTTGAGTGTTGGGTGTCTTCTCTCCCAAGCACCTTTGCAGCTTCCACTCTAATGGAAGCAACTTGTCTAAGTCCTGAGATCCACCAAAGCCCTACTCCAGTGTTTCCCAAACTTGGGTCTGCAGCTGATTTTGGACTACAACTCCCATCATCCGTAGCTGGCAAGACCAGTGGTCAGTGGTGATGGGAAATGTAGTCCAAAAACATCTGGAGTCCCAAGTTTGGGAAACCCTTCCCTACTCTTTTCAGTCGGAGAGGCAGGTGTAAGCATCTCTGATGACTATGGTGAGCGTGGGGCTCCTCCAGCACCTTTCAGCATGAGACCTTTAATTAAGCAGCTCAGATCAGAGCATTTTTGACAAACATTGCAGGATCTGAAGCTGCCTGGCAGCCTTTCATCCCCACTCTTGACAGAAGAAGATCTTTTCAGATGCTGACGTATTGATCTGAACTTTGAAAGCAGCCCTTCTTCCTCAAGCTTGAGACTGACAGTTCTAATTTGCAACATAAATCACTACTGAGCCTCCCATTCCCAAGTTGTGGACTCCTGGTAATTGATGAAGAAAACATTAAATAGCCCCCAATGGGCCAGCGTTTTACTTTCCACGGAAGGATAATATTCCCTAGAAAACACCCTTCTCATCTCACCAGGTAACTTTCCAGCTTTCCTTCCGAGACACTCTTGTGCATCTCCACATCCTCTGGAGCTTGTATTTTTTCAGCCCCAGTGATTTCCTACATGTTGATAGCTAAACTGGAATGAAATGGATTTATTTTGATCCATAACATAAAAAATTGCAAGTGTCAGTTTCTTCAGAGGAGAGGCTGCATATTTTGTACTTTGTCTTTGCTAATAAAGCCAACGAAAATGGAAAGCTGGAATATTTGCAGTTGTCAAATATGCCACAGATGAATGATGTGTCTGAAAAGGACAAATGTTATTTTCAGCTGGTTCCATGGCATGTTCATAGAGGAAATTAATTACATGGGGGAAAGAAAAGAATACCACTAAGGAGATAAAATCCATTTGGTGACAAAAATTAACTTTCCTCTCTTCTTTGGAGATACTCTCTCCCCCTGGTTCTCCTATGCTCACTTTCTAGCTACCCCCCCCTACCCAAAACAGTCTTCACAGAAGAAGCAGAAGCCACAGGGCTGATGTGAGCTGTAGTCCAAAACAACTGGAGGGCACCAGGTTGGTGAAGGCTGGTTTATGTTCTCAAATGAAACGAGGGTTCTCACATGCCAGGGGCAAAACTAGGCTTTATTTCACCCGGGTCAAAGACCCAGTCTGGCATCCCCCTCCACGTACACACACACACAATAGGAGCCCCAATTGCACCCGGGGTAAAAAAACCTGGCCAGCCACGGTACTGCACATACTTAGCATTCTGTAATACACAAACGGGAGAAACATGAATGCAAAGGAGGAGCTAGCGCTGCTCAACGCACAAGCACCCCCAATTGGATTGTGTTCAATTATCATTTATCATCTGATTCAGAAGGGAGAGGGAAAGAACAGAGGAGAGAGGATTGAATCCAGGATAACTGCACAATGGGGGGGGGGGACTTATACATATGCAAACAATTCCTGTTCATACGCACTCAGGGAGGTGCACATTAGCATTTACATTGTATTGATTCATGCTGCAACCAGAGAATGGTACGCAATGTATGTTATGCTCCAACAGGAATACAGAAACATAGAATGCTGCCTTATACTAAGTCAGGCCATTGGCCCAACTAGCTCAGTGTTGTCTACACCAGAGGCGGAGAACCTATGCTGGACTTCCATACATACAGCTTCCATCATACCTGATGACGGGCAAAACTAGGTGGGGAGCAGGAATTCAACAACATATGGAGGGCCACAGGTTCCCTACTCCAGTCTACGGTGGCTGATGGCAATCTTCTAGAGTTTTGGACCTGCCTGGAGATGCTGAGGATTGAACCCAAGACCTTATGCATGTGAAGCAGATGTTCTGCCAATGAGCTATCAACCTTCCCCAATCACAGCATTTGTCCTATGATTTCCTTGACAATGGGGACCACTGGGGACCAGTTGGCACACAGCAAATTTTGTAGACAGCTGTCACATTAACAGTTAAATGTGCATAGCACTGCTAGATTTATTGCACACTGTGCTGCAAGCTATCTGTGGAAAAGTGTGATGAACAAACAATGATTGAACGAATGAACTGGGCTGCATGAGCATACAACGCCCTCAGGCAGCTGCGAGGGCGCCAGAAGTGTCACCACTCACACCTTCCCTGGGCCTGGGACCCACTATTTTAATTTCCTACAATGTCTTGGATTGATAGTACATTAGGAGCACTGTGGGAAATAAAGATGCCGGTCCCCAGTCATTCAGTGGTAATCAGATTGCTACTGCTACCACCATATAAAACTTGTCAGGGCTCATCCCCTGTGGGGGTGGATAGCTCAGCTGGTTAGAGTGTGGTGACGACAACACCAAGGTTGCAGGTTCGATCCTCGTAAGAGAAAGCTGCATATTTCTGCATTGCAGGGGGTTGGACTAGATGATAATCAGGGATCCCTTCCAACTCTATGATTCTATGAGATCCGTTTAGGAGGGGCCTATTGACATAGGGTGATGCCCACCATAAGGCACCTTGTCAATGGCCCCCTCAAATTCTGGAATAAAAGAATGAATGTGAGGAACCAGAAGGGAAAGGGTGGCCCAGAGGGAATGACTGCAACTCAATATTTCTTGTAACCTGGGGAAGCAGGATACCAACAACACACGTGAATTGATTGTAACCTTCCCTGCTTAAGTAACTCTGTGTAAACAGCATTCCCAAATTTTCATCTTTGATTCCCCAGATAAAATATAAGCTGCATTATATCTACTTGCACAGGACGAGGCTGTTGTGCTGAATAATGAAGATTTCTGCCTCACTGTGTCGTCAATTTGCATTTGTGAGACAGGGAACTGATGCGAAGTAAAATTTGCAAGAGTCATCATAACCCTTTGAAACCTAGTAGGCAGTTTCTTGGGTCTAATCTTTCAGGTCATTTGGCATTTTAACAGTTTTTAATATGCCTAGTGCCCTGTGCAGGCAACTGACAAATCCTCGCCAACTTAGACCACCAAGGTTCAGCAAAGAATAAGACTGCAGTGCCACTGATGGCTGCATAACAGGCTGGAATTGGGTGGGTGCTCTAGCGGAAGGGAAAGCGTTGCCTACTGACATCCTCTTCTCGGCAGCAGCCCAAGAAACAGAATCCCTCTTCCTTATTGGTTTGGGCAATGAAGGCAGCAATCCTATGCACACTTCCTGGGGAGTAGTTCCCTTACTAATTCTCAGTAAATATGCACAGCATTGCACTGTCAAGCTTCAATCCTAGGTTCAATTTGAGAACAGAAGCTCACAACCTGTGGCTCTGCAGCTGCTTTCAAAGCAATGGTGTGAGGCTGCTTATTACATGCCAGGCAGCTCCTGATGCAATACTGCTTTAGGGAGAGGTCCAAAGGTGAATCTGATGAAAGAAAAAGTAGCCCCTATGGCTACTGTTAAAACATACCATTATGACAGTGATTTGATTGCAGGCATTAGCAAGGAGTGATGTTTATTTCTGAGCTGTGAAAGGCTTAACTGGTGGTTTCTGCTGATCAAGATGTTAAGCTGAGGGCACACAAATAGGTAATTTTTTTTCTTGATCAGTTGGTAACCCTAAAAAAATGCAATGGCTTATGTATCTGCTTCTGTCTGTTTTGTGGGGAAAAGTCAGGTGCTCAATGGGTGCTCCCTCAAGTAATTACTCCTTTCCCCCCCTCTTGGTAGATTCAGTTAAACTATTCGAAAGCAAAACTCTAGATAGAAGTAACACATGGTAATGAAACGATTGGGAAGGTGTCACAAGGTACATGTTTTTGCCTAAGGGAAGAGGAAACCTGCCAGGGAAAAAGTTGGAACAAACCCCAGCAAGAGGCTGAGCAGGCAGATTCAAGAATGATAAGATAGGAAATAATAGCTTTAAACTACAGCTGAATAGATTTATGTTCCCATTTTCAATGGTGATTTAGTGGTGCATTAAGCAGTTTAGGGAGGTTTTGCAGTGTTTTCCTCCAGAATATTGAGTAGCAGCTTAGCAACTAACTTGTCCAAACATTAAAACAAAAAAGAACAATCAGAGATGCTTTAAGCATACTGTTTTAAGGTGGTGGTGGTGGAGTCATAAAGTAAGTGGCTCTGGTGTTCTTTGCCATTTCTCTCTCTCTCTCGATATTCTGTTTTATACAGCACCACGTTCTCATACACTGCAGCCACAGCCACTGCATGGAAGGCAGCATGAATGGTTTCTGATACAAAACTCAACACAGTGGGAAGGAAGTGTGGAAGGAAGCAAAAAAGAAAGGGAAGGAATGTTAAATAGTAGGTTTTTGTATATGGGAAACAACGGGATGCACCTGATGTATTCATACCCAACAATTATTTAGTAAAACCTACAGAGCAACAATGGGACGCGGGTGGCACTGTGGGTTAAACCACAGAGGCTAGGACTTGCCGATCAGAAGGTCGGCGGTTCGAATCCCCGCGACAGGGTGAGCTCCTGTTGCTCGGTCCCTGCTCCTGCCAACCTAGCAGTTCGAAAGCACGTCAAAGTGCAAGTAGATAAATAGGGACCGCTCCAGCGGGAAGGTAAATGGCGTTTCCGTATGCTGCTCTGGTTCGCCAGAAGCGGCTTAATCATGCTGGCCACATGACCCAGAGCCAGCTCCCTCGGCCAGTAAAGCGAGATGAGCGCTGCAACCCCAGTCGGCCACGACTGGACCTAATGGCCAGGGGTCCCTTTACCTTTACTTTTACAGAGCAACAATATTTGGTATATGAGAAGAACATAAGCAGTTTCACTGAATGGTGTTGTGGTTGCTGCTTATTTTGGGCAAAATTGGCCAGGCTTTTAGTAGTTTAGGTTAAAAAAAAGCATTTTTTATTACGGTCACATGGGCTGCTAACATGAGTCCACAACAGTAGGTAGGCAGTGGTCTGGGCTAGTTTGCACAACACAACACAACACAACACAACACAACACAACACAACACAACACAACATGCTAGACTTCGGCTTAGCCAGACTGTGTTGAGCTTGTAGGCTCCCAGAGAGGTGGGGTGCAAAACTGCTGCAAGCTCCTCTCTGGAATACCACATACTTGCGTGGTCATGCAGACATTGTGCATTTAAAAAATAAATAAATTAAGACATTTCAATGCTGTCCTCCTCACATGTTCAGCACAACTGCTGCAAGTGCAGAAAAGGCTGGGTTTTCATTAGACGTTTGCAATGTTTTTCCTTGAGAAAATGTTTCTCTCCCCCCCCCCCCCGCTCTTTTGATGCTCAGTAGTGCCACTGAAGGTCAGTTCTAATGTGGGGTTGCAGACAATATTTGTTATGGGCAGAAGATTTTCTCTAATGAAAGTCAGTTTCAGGGTAAGCTCTATTCTCTTTGCAAGCTTTTGAAATGTGTGGTTTATTTTTCAGCCTTGAATGATCTGCCTGCACTCATGGGAGGCAGAGAATCTGTGTAAAAAACGAGTACGTAATGATTTTAAAGTGCATAACCCTCTGCATTCTCTGACTTATAAGATGAGTGATACAAACATAATCAATAATTAGAAGAGCCAGCTATGAGACTCCACTTCCTTGAGAAATATCAAAAGGGCAGCATGAGCGTTCCTTGGAATGGCCTTGCTAGAGTACCTTCAGTGCAGAAATGGCTAAAACTGCAAAACAAGAACGTTTAGTTTGACTGGGACTTACTTCAACATGATGGAGACTATTCCTAGCTATATTCTATGCCATTTTCTACCTTTCTCAGTTACTCTTTAAAACATCTCTCGTCATGTTAGAATCTTCACTTTCTACCAATGACCGGGCTTTCAAGGGCTTTTGCTCCCTACAGCATTGTAGAACAGTTGCCGATGGAGATAATTCTCCTTGGAGAGCATCTCAACTAATGGAAACTAATCACCGACTGCTCTGCAGGAGCTGGCAAACGTTTTGAGTTTGCTGTGCCAGCAGGTGGATGTATGGCCCATTTTTAACGAGTGAAAAAGAGGAGGAGGAGAAGGAGGTGATGAAGAAGAAGACTCCTTCCAATTTTAAGGAATGGAAAGGGGTCTGAATGGACAGGGGTCTGATTGTGTCCAGCTGTAGCTGGCTCTTGACCTGTCTGATATACAACGCAGGAGCAGATTTTCAGATATTTTATTGTTACAATGGCTTGTCCTGCAAGGCCAGTTCACACAACAGAAAATGATCTATGGTGAATGTCATATGTTTCATGTGCATAATTAGTTACCATACCTTCCAACATTCCTCAGATGAAAACAGGAACATCAGAAACATCTAAATATCAGAAAGGGGGCAAGATTAGACACAGATGCACAAAGCATTTTTTTTGGGGGGGGGAGACAAGTGTCAGCTCATCCTTCCCCCTGAGCTTGGCAGCAGCACTGACAGGGGAAAGAAGGACATTCCAGGCTCAAATCCAAAGCTGGAATTGCTTTCGTAATTCTGGGACTGTCCCTGGAAAATTGGGACACTTGGAGGGCATGAGTTCCTACTGATTTTACCATAACGTACGTAAGTTACCAGTAGCTTTTTCTTTGCATTTCACCATTTCTCATTTTTATTTATTTAAAACGCTAATAAGCCACTTTTTTTTTTTTTTAAGTGAAGCAACCCTCCCAGGCAGCTGAAAGCCAATCTGAAAGGGCAATAACACAACCAGATGACTGGCTGCACCCATGTGGCTGGGGCTGACATTTTTTCATGCCTTCATTTCAAGGCAACAAAGCTATACAATTGGTTTCCCTTATTTAAAACAGTGCAGCTCCATAGCAGGGTGGCACCAGAGTTTCTGAATATTCCCTACTTTTGATCTGGAAATCACAGCTGTGGGTTGCTCTCTAAATGATTTCTGGCACCCCCTGAGGTGCCTGAGTTCTCCCTGTGTCTTTCTTTCTTTGTCAAGCACCAGAAACTCCCTACCTTTAAGTTTGTGAGCCATCACAGTTCTCTGTTAGCTTTAGATTTAATGATTGTGTATTTTTTTTAGGCTCGAGGGGAAAACTTCAGTGCTGTGCAGGAGTATTTTGTAAAGCCTGGTCATAGACTGTGAAATGCACTTGAACCATATGTATAAACATTATTGGAAAAACAATGGCTTTCCAAATCTGTTCCTGATCTATTGACTCACTGCAGAAGTGGCTGTGTACCTCTCTATGTTCAGCACCAAGGGAAAAGACTTCATCCTAGGTCCATCAAGTCACTATGTTTCTCATTCCATCTGCTTAGCTCAAGTTGATCCTAATTTAGCACATCCATCTATCCACCTGTAGTTCTCCATGACACTGAGAAATGACTGCCTGACTATACCCATCATTCTCCTGAAATAAGATGGGAATGAAGATCTCTTGCCTATGGTTTTGTGCCATACTTTCTGAAGTACCTAAGGCCACCTTCTCCAAGCTTGGCCAGTGGTCTGGGATGGTTGGAGTTATAGTGCAAAACATCTGAAGGGCACTAGGTTATGGAAGGTGGCCTAAGGAATACTTGCACAGAGGCAGGACAATGTGAGGTGGCCACTCTTCTGGGCTAATGGTGTTTCTTCTGGCCACCTGTTATGCAGACAATGAGGCCTCATTTATACATTGCCATAGGCTATTACAACCCCAAGTGATTTATACTCTCCTCCACCCATATTATTAGGGCACTATGCTTGGCTATGTACTATGCTGGAGATGCTATCTCCTCTGTTGTGTGCCATCTGTGAAAAAACAGGCAAATTCCATGCTAAGAATCAGTAGGAAGAAAACTATGAACGAAACTGCCAATATCATAATGCCATTATATAAATTTGTATAATTTATGGGAGGGGGGATGTTGGGGCCACTTAGGGCGTTATTCTTTCTGCAAAATGCTCCTTTTCAACCAAGTTCCCACTTGAGTGCTTCTTGCTGGGAAATATATGTATTTTATCTTTGGATGTGGGAGAGAGGCTAATTCTCTTGGGCTCTCCATTGAGTCCAGTAAGTTTGTAAGTTGGCACCCCAGATCTATGAATTTACTGCACTGCATTGAAACTCTGCTAGCACACACTCTCTCCTCTCTCACCCAGAAAGCAATGTTTCACATACAGTTTTTCCTTTTCAAATCACTAAATATTTAATTAAAAACAACTAAAACAACTTTCCTCATACGTTCTAATTGGAAACATTCTACTTAGCTAACTCATAACCAATTGAATTCAATAAGCAGGTTGGTGTGGATTCAGATCTTACTGGATCTTCAATAGAAAGCAAACAGGATTTTAAAAAATTCACTAGCCCCTGAAATTATTTGCCTGTCTTACACCCAATTCAGCCTTGTTTTCTGCAACTTGAGTAGTTCTGAACAATTCTCAACACTTCAGAGAAATGAAATGTTATCAGAAACCATTACAGAATGGAACTGAGTGCAGAGTGGGGCCTGGTGTCCTCCACTGATGAGTGGTTCCATCAAATAAATTAATCACTGAAAGAAAATACTGTAAAAATATCAATAAACCTTGGGGTTTGATTTCATTTACTCTGCAAAATGATCTAACATGGGAAGCACACTTTTAAAAAGGATGTGACTGGTATTCCTTTACCCAATGGGAAATTATGGTAACACAAGCCAATATAATTGGTCAGTACATATAATTTAGTGAAGGCCACTTCCTGCACCAATTGCCGTGTCCATGTAGATAATTTCGAACAACCTCTTTTAAACTTGGCTTAACTTTTCAGTAACTGCATGATAAGAATCAAATGGTACTAGACTAATTTAAGGTAGATTCAGATTACCAAAATAGACAGTAGCTGCTTGTGCATTTATTGTGAATTAGTTAGCCACTTCCTTGCCTAGTTACAAGTGCCAAAGTATTATAGATCCTCTCTCATGGTTAAACCCAGTATTGTCAATGGCTGACCCTAGAATTGTTCGGAAATGTGGAGGGATTGTAAAGCGCTAGAGATGACCATCTCCCCACATAGCAGCTGCTGCTATGAAATAAGCTCGTGAACAGCTATTAGGCATCTTCTTGCTGTATGAATTCACCTGTGAGAGGTTTTGTGTGCCAGTCCAAAATTCACTGGACAAGCTAGATATTTGCAGTTTGTCCCATTTTCGATAGCTACAGAGGCCAGTATTTGGCACATACGAAACTAGAACAATCTTTGATGTTTTAGTTAAACTATTCCTAGCAAGCTGCTTTGATACCCAGATGAAGTGAAAAGCAGGGTGTAATTTTTTAAATAAATAAATGGAAATCCTTTTCAGGAGAAAAACTGGCTGCTTGAATTCACTTTCCCACAACACATCATATGGTGTGCCAACCGCTCCATCTCTGCAGCTGGGGCTACGAACTGAACATGGGGTGGGGTGGGGGATCCCAGGGAAGAGAGCAAGGCAGTCAAAAGTGACTTCAAACATGAAGAAACACCAGCTGTTCCTCTCTCCTTCCCTCCAAAGCAAGTAGCAATCAGGGCACACTGCAACTATTAAATCCAGGTTAGGCATCCATATAGACAGCTACTGCCATGAAGCTGCTGTTTCAGGGTGGTCCTGTTGTGTTCCAGTGTGCAGGGGTGTCAAGGATGTCTGAAGCACAGTTTCCCCATAGCTCACCCCACCCAGAATATGCAGAGAACACTCAGAAGAAAACAGGGGGGGGGGGAGCTTTAATAAGAAGTTTTTCCAAGAAAGCTTACAGATGGGTTAAGTGCCCTCTTCCCTCATTAAAAAAACAAACAAAAACAAACAAGACACCTGACTCTTGAGAATGGGAAGAGGGGAACCAGAAGGTAAGCATACTCAGCAGCTTCAATTCCTTCTACTGAGGAGCGTAGAATTTGTACTTTCTTCTGCCTCCCATGTTCTCCACTCAGAAAATATGACCCTGAGCATCATTTTTGGTTGAGGAGGAAGCATTCAAGCCTGCTTTTCCTGGCTTTAGCAGCCCCTCTCTAACTGCCCATTATCCACTATCCTTGGTGTGCTTCCAAAGTGAGTAAGAATTTGTACCTGCACTTGGGTATGTGTTGTTTCACATGCACAGTGCCTACCAGTGCTCAGAATCGATACTGCCTGTGTTCTTCCTCTTTAATCCTACAGACCTCTTTGGGGTTGTGACCAAAGGCCTGCCAAAACCTTTCTCTTTGGACTTTTGTCACCCCAAGGTGAAATTTCTTGACCTTTGCAGCAAACCTCAGGGGGCTCACTTGTTGCCTTGAGTTTTCAACATTAATTGAATGCTGTCAAAAGCATTCTGCAAACCAGGCTCACTGAAGTGCACAATGCCTGCCACTTAAGGCCTTGCCAAATGAGCTGCGTAAATGCTATGCCGCAAACATCATCCTTCTTCTTTCTGCTCCCCCATTCCAAGACTCCCTTCTGAGCAGTCTTTGGGGATGGACTGATCTGTCAAACATCCCATTATGGGCAATTCTGACAAGAGAACTGTGACTGTCTCATTTTAATTGGGTCATGCTGCAAACCTAGCAATCACTGCAGTGTAGGGAGTGGCTGATATGCCTTTATCTTAGGGTGGATTCACATGTTCACTTACCACCTCAAAGTCAGTGATTTTCCACGTGGAATTTTATCCTCCCTACATGCATACAAGTCATATACGATGGGGTCATTATTAATTGCATGTGTAGACCATATACTGTATCAGCGAAGCAATATTCCAGTTTTACTTCCAGGGAATCCAGTAAACATTTCCCTATGGTCTTTCCCTATGCCTGTCTAGCAAACATTTCTATACAGGAAAACAAACACAGGGAGAGACTGTATGGTTCCGTCCTACTCCTTCCAAACTACTTGCTTAGTTTGGAAGGAGGGTGACAGCCGAGTAGAAAGGAACCACGAGGCTGACTCTGCCCATCTTTTATTTATTCATAATTATTATTTTATTCATTAAATATCCACACAACCCTTCATCTGAGGATCACAGGGTGCTTTACAATACTAAACACAAAAATGCACACCATAGGAACAAACAGAAACAATACCCCTTGACACAGTTTAAAAGGTCATAGCTTGCTTGATAAGCCAAAGGCCTGGGAGAAGAGAAATGTTTTGCCTGGCATCTAAAGATGTGTAATGAAGGCACCAGGCGAGCCTCCCTGGGGAGAGCATTTCATATGCTTCCTGTATTCAGGGTGGAATGGGAAGATGCCGCAAGGAGCTTGTGAAGTGCCCGTGTCTCTAGAATCAGTCGCAGCAATCCCCGTTACAAGTGAGCCTGTGGCTATGGTCAGATATTAAATGCATAAGAAAAGCCACAGAGCTGAATGTAGTTCAAAAATATGTAAGGCTACCCTCATTCTCATCCCCCAAAGTGTGTATTTGACATGTGAGCATTAACTCCTCCTTTTTAAAAGAATAGCTGTATCATTTCTATGGCCAGTAAAGAGCTATCAATCTATCCTCATAACCTACAGAAGAAGCCGGGAGTGGAGAAAGCATTGTCTTCAGTTTTGCCAGTTCTCTAATGCTCTGAGCTACACGATCAGCCAACATGACTAAGCGATACCAACAGTTATGAGATCAGCACATCCAAAACACGCAAGACGTTAATCTCTTTGCTCGCACAGCATTTTGGCTGAATTTCCTAGGTTGTTGGGTCAGAATCTCTCAATATAATTTATGCATCTATGTACTTTAAGGTAGTAGGTAGTTATGGGCTGCACATTCAGCAGAAACTTAGACGGGGTAGGCAACCTAAGACCCGTGGGCTGGATGCGGCCCAATTGCCTTCTCACTCTGGCCCGCGTACGGTCTGGGAATCAGTGTGTTTTTGCATGAGTAGAATGTGTGCTTTTATTTAAAATGCATCTCTGGGTTATTTGTGGGGCATAGGAATTTGTTCATATTTTTTTCCAAAATATAGTCTGGCCTACCACAAGGTCTGAGGAACAGTGGACCGGCCCACTGCTGAAAAAGGTTGCTGACCCCTGACTTAGACCGTGCTTTGCAGCACTCTTCCTTCCCTATTCTGTGGTAGTGGTGGGCTACCTCCTTGGTGGGCTACTTCCTTTATAAAGCCCCCTGCAGATCAGCGTCTGCTGCCATTGACTGATCCAACTTCAGAGTGCCAAAGTAATCCATTCAGCGGAGTCATTCAATAACCAGCAGCACCCTTGTTTGCCTTTTGTTTTTTTTAAAAAAATAATATTTATTGATAATTTCAGGATTACAAGAGAAATAAAAAACAAAAAACAACACTACAATACAAAAAAACAAAAAAGAAAAAGTAGACAATAAAAAAGCACAAAATATGAAAACCAATACGACAATACAGCAATAAAAAAAGGAAAAAAGAAGAAAAAAGGGAAAAAAAACACAAATCCCAAATTGCATATCCATAATTTCCATTTGCTTGTTTCATTGACCTCCTCACACCTCTGTTTTTGTGTTCTAGTTTAGTAATTATTTCAGCAAATTCTTTCCATCTTTCTCAATTTTTGTTATAAAATTTATCTTAACAATTTAACCTAATAATTAACTCAACAAATCCTTACCATCTTTCCCCATATTCTCTTATTCAGATTACCTTAATTTATTTAACCTTATCTTACCCCTAAGTGCCTTAAGACTTAAATCTTAAATTTCAAATATACATAGCTCCTGATATCGTTTCTGCTAGAGTCATATAGTTTCATTCCCACATTTTCCCTAATATTCATTAGCTGATTCTAAAATAAAAACATTTCCATTATAAATTCTCTTCCAATCATCATCCAGCGTCTCTTCTTCCTGATCTCGGGTCATGTCAGTCCTTATTGTCCATTCCATCTAGTCCATCAACCTGGAAGCCTTATGTCCGAGGCCCTTAAATCTCTTCCATGTCCCTTCTGCAGTTCTTCTTCATCTTGTTTGTGCTTGCCCTTTTCCTTGTCTCTTGTTGGTCTCTGTCTTAGTTTCTTTCCTTTCTCATTGAGGAGTAGGTCTCTGGGGGATTCCAACCCAAAATTGTCTCCATCCCCCTTCAACCAGCTCACCTGTTCCCCACAGTCCCACTCCCCACAGTCCTCAATATAATCCAAAATAAATTTAAAGTCAAATTTCAAGATCTCTCCAAAGCTAGGAACCTCCTCATCTCCAGACTCCCCTTGGCCCACTCCAACTTCAATCTTCAATAGCAACGGCTTATGCTCCTGTAGGGCCTCGGGTCTCTCCATTTGTATTATTTGAGGTGCAGCCGCATCCTCCTCCATTGTCAACTGCACTTGCCCAGTCAGTACAGATTGATAGGTTGGTTCTTGGATGATTTCTGTATCAATGTTATTAACCACAACAGTCAAATCCATTTTCTCATTCATTTGTTTAAAATCCATTTTCTCATTCATCAAGTCCATCTTTTCATGCATCTGTTCCAGCAAAGCATTTGTCTTGCATAGAGCAAGCAGCCAGTCTTTTTCCCAGCTCATCTTTATTCAAGGTCAGAAAAGACTGTTCCCACAGTCTTAATCTCACAGATGTTGGGTCTCAAATATGCTGCAACAACAATTTAACAAGCTCCCTCTAGAGGAGACAATCTACTTGTATCCATTTTTTTAAAAAAGACAAAGGAAAGTTACTTTCATTTTTCAGATATTTCAGACGTTTTTCAGATATTTTGTTTCTTTAAGATGCAAAAGGCAACATTAGAATCAACTTGTTTCTCTTCATTAGCTATCTGTCAAAGTGTTACGTTCACAGTCAATGAACCTCTCCAACAGTTTCTGTCTCTGACACCCCGTTCCCAGGTTAGAGACGGTGGAAACTTATCCTTCTTCACACCCTCTCCTGCTGGGGTTAAACAGAGCCCCCCCCTTTTCTCCTGCTTCCAAGGGGGGTTTCACTGATTCTAAATGAAGGAAATTTAGTCCTTTTTTGGCAGCTTCCCAGCTTTAGCTTGCAAAATTTTTGCTTTAGTCTATATACAAAAAAGCGGAAGGCGGACTTCCTGTTTGCACCTTCCCGCTTCGATACCAAATTAAAACAATTTCTTGATCCAATTTTCCGTTTCTACTCACGGGTACTTGTTTTTAAGTCCAATTGTCCACAGGAAAAAGTCAGCGCTTTCTGGCAATGGCTGTGCGGCTTCACTCCGTGAAAGTAGCAGTCAGTTCTTAGCACCACACTTCTCACCCCACTTCGCTCCGGAGCCCCTAGATGGGATTCCCCACGAGTAGGGGGGCGCTTCTGGTGCCCTGCCGAACCCCACGTTCCCAGGCTTCCTCCGCCTGGGATTTCTAGTGGGTCCCCACCTTCGCCGCGGCGGGAAGACCCAGTTTCCACGGAGCCCGTTCCTCCAGTCGGAGGAACTCCGCCATTCACCAATAGCGCTGACCCGGAAGTCCTTGCCTTTTGAAAGCTGAAAGCCAATGCTTGAAGGTAATTAGGAGCACAATGCAGACTGGCTTGTTCAATGGGCATTGCTTTCTCCTTATCAAGCAGCTCATTGAGAGTCTGATGTAGAATGAACATTCTTCCCAGGACAGAACCTCCTGTGTAAGCTTGTGAGAAGCCCCCACATTCAGTCCAAGGGGATATGGTTTCCCAAGCAAAGCCCACAAGGATTTAATTGACTTTAAGCACCTGTCTGCTGTGACCTCCAAAACGAGGCATCAGGTAGTGCACACCCTCTTTGACTTCATTAGTATGTATGCACATTTGGACACTCAAGATGAGAGAGCGAGCGAGCAAGAGAGAGCGAGAGAGAGAGAGAGAGAGCCAAGTGAGGGGTGTATTTATGCGGCCTTCAGACTGCATCCATAGGAGTGGGCAAGAGTGATCTACCCCTCCACTTCCAGCTGCTAGGCATGGAGGAAGCTGGGGTGGTGAGGAAGAAAACCCCGCCTACTTTTCGCTATGGCCCCACCCACCCTTGACTCCATCTCTGCTTACCACTGGCATGTGCTCCCTGACTGATTATTCCTGGGGGAGTTTATTTATATATTGCATTCATACCCCACCTTTCTCTCTCACTAAAGAGCTACATGGTTCTCCCCCATCTCATTTAATCCCCACAACAACCCTGTGAGGTAGGATAGGCTGAGAGGCAGTGATTGGCCCAAGGTCACCCAGTGAACACAATGGCTGAGTGGGGATTCAAACCATGGTCTGCCAGGACCTAGTCCAATACTTAAACCACTATGCTATACGGTCTCTAGAATGCCGCCCTCACCAGGGGAAAAAAAGGGTTTCCCATCCCATCTTCAGCCATGGTAAACTTCATTCCCCTGAACTGAAGTCACATTTGCACCATATGTTTAATTGGCATGTATATCACTTTAAGAGTCACGACTTCGCCCAGTGAGTCCCATAGCCCTCAACCACCCCGTTTTAAGTGGGACATCCTGGAATTACAGCAGCCATCCTGGCTTCTGATCGGAATGTCCCATTTTTTTGGTCCCGTGCTTTGGCGTGAGTCAGCTGGCTCGTGCCAGAGTGCTGGATCAAAAGACACTCGTTTTTTGGTCTCACAAGAGCGAAATGTTGGATGGAGTGGAATCTGGGAACTGTAGTTTACCCCTACAGTTCCCAGCACCCTGTACAAACAAAAGTTCCTGGGATTCTTTGTGGGAAGCCATGTGCTTGAAATGTATGGTGGATGTAACTACAAAACATACATACATACATACAAAAAGCCTTAAAGGAACAGTACATTGCAACATGGGATAAGGAATCAACCGGTGTCTGTTCTTGTGACACATGGCATTCTATGAAGCATCACCAGGTGGAAAGCACTGATCTGGAACTCCTTTAGCACTCCTGGGCTCAATGGCCGGGGAGCTCTGAGACGTGCTGCATGCAAATTTGTCTTCAGAGCCTTGGATGATGTCAGGAGCCAATGCACCAAGGAACATGATCCCAGAGCAATATGTAAGACACGATTTCTGACTTTGCACTGCTGCAGGGACATCCCCTGCAGAGTAACTTAGTGGCCTGGACAATTTCCTCTCTGTAATAAACAGAGGTACACAGGGCCTGAAAATGATATAGTCAAACATGCTCACAGCGGAAGTGACCAGAGACACTTTTTGCAGCACTTCTTCCAGCCTGCCTAAGACTGAAGCTAACCCCCCATCCCCAGCAACAATCGTCATCATTGCAGGAGGCCAAATGCTGCATGGATTTCAAACTGACAGCAGCAGTTTGTGACAACATCCATTTTTTAAAAAGACTTCCCAGATACATTTGCACTTTGTTATAGCAGTACATCCCTTCGAAACATACCCTGTCCTTTACTGCAGGGAAGGCACTGTAGGAAACATGGATCTCTGATAAGGAAAAAGGCACATCTTTGGTTTTCTCCAACCACTTACTCCGGTAAGTGGTGCAAAGCCAGTGAATTGCCACTAGGGGGTGCAAAGGTGCCTTTTCAAACCGCTTTGCGCCGCAATGGATAGCTTTCCTTCTTTCAGCTTCCTCCCTCCTGAGCTTGGGTCCTAGGGCATTATTATTTTAGTATGCTGTCGTGCAGGCTCCTGCCTCTTCCTCCCTTCATCCTGTCATGTTCTCCTTCAAAGACTCCGAGGATGCAAGGATGCTGGGGAAGACTTGGCAGCTTCACAGCAGCAATGCAAGGAGATAATCATTAGCATCAGCAGCAGGATTACTGTACGGCGACGTGCTGCAGAATGCTACGATTCTCCTGCCTCTCCCACAGCCCTTCTCTTCCAAGAAGCTTGGTCAAGTTCAGACCCTGACTTTGGCTTGATTTAAACTTGACACCTTGCAGCTTCAAGATTTAACTTGGCAGTCAGCCACGGCACATGCAGAGTAGTGGGCCTCTTCCTGCCCTGGATCCCTGGCATGCTAATGTTGCATGCATAGATGCAGGGCAGCCTGGTTCAGACTAGAGCTGTGCACAAATGGCTCTCAATTTTCTCTCCCCCACTCCCTCTCCATTTGTGGGTAGAGAAGTTGAGCCAGGGGCAAACAGACCATTTCACTGAAATTCTCCAGGGGAATCAGAAATTCTCCAACAGTTTCCCAGGGTGGGGCTCACCACTTGCCGCCGTGGCAGTAGCACAGCTTCTTTCTCTCCCCCTACCCTCTAAGGTTTTTGCTGCGCTTGTTGTTGCTGTCACTGTCAGTGGGAATATCAGCAACTGTGCTGGCAGCCTGACCACCATTTAGCACTTTCTGCAATGTCCCAAATTGATAAAAAGGTCTTCTGAGGAATATCAGGTCAACTCCTAAGCAAAGCATTAGCTGGATGGAATGGCACGTGGCTATGCTTTTCTTAATGGTGCTTAGATTGGGCCTTTGTGATTCATGTTGGGTCCTGTCAGTGGAATGGGAGAAAGGGAACGAGTTGGGCATTTAAAGGCTCTGAGTCTTGCCTAAGAAAAACCATTCCCAGTTTTATGGCTTCCTTCCTTCCGTTGGCCTTCAAGGCACAAGAGAACCAGCTCAGATCAATGCAACAGCACGGGCTCCTTCCTAAGCTTTGCTGCCTTGTGATGTTCTTTCTCTGTGGGATATATCATTAGGAAAATGAACATGAATCAGTGCTTGGTAGAGTTTGGCTTTTAAGCATAGGATCTGATTAGGAGCGGAATCTGAAGCACTCTGAAGTGTGAGCTCCTTAATTGCTGGCCTATATATCCAATGCCACCTTTGCTGCATGGATTCCTTTGCTTTCTCCAGAAAGAGGAAGATGTTTCTGCAGGGCTGCCACGTGTGTTGCTTGACTGAGAGCAGGAAGGGGTTTGTTTGTTTGTTTTTTTGTTTGTTTGTTTAGGTGGGGAGGACTTTGGATAATATAAATCAAGGCACTACCCCCAGCTTACTTTTGCTTGCATTTTCTTTTCTTTTTTAAAGCTAAGTCATAACACGCCCCCGACACAGATGGTTCCCAGTACTTCTCCTGGGAGGGGGAGGGAATACCATCTCTCCTGAGGGAAAAAAATGCTTGCTTATATTATATGTTCATTTAGATGTCAATTGCATTAAATGTCAAATAGATCATGCCCTTGTGTTCAGGCTGATTACAAAAACCCAGCAGGCTGTAAATACTGGCAATCCTATCCAGGAATGACCTGACTAACCTCCATGAAATCCTCCCAACTATGATGCTAGAGTAATGGATTCATCATATGCTCTAGGACCAGGAAATGGTACACGTCTCTCTTGACTTACGATCCCAGCTTTAGGCTAGAGAGAATAGCAGAGAATCTGATTCTGGCACACACTCCCTTACCTTCCCATCCCAGGAAGGACAGTTCATTTTCTTGTCCCTTAGGATGTGCTTGTGGATTCCTAGTCAGTGGGTGCTGAGCCCTGGCCACTCTAGCCTGAAAACCATGCCACTATTTCTAAGTGTGATTGGTTCCTGAGAAGCAGCCATGGTTCTTGAAATATACTCAGAGTCGCAAAGTGATTTCATGCTCTTTATTCAGCTCATAGTGGTGAGGAGGAATGAATGAATGTCCCCTCACAGTATCTGCTTTATATACATTATTTACACAATGGGCTGCACATGATTGGCTAATTCTGGAATTCTACTGTAAGCCAATCAGGTTGTGGATTCACTTCTATCTGGAGCAGGATTGGGTGGTTCCTGCCAACCAATCATACTGCTGCATTGTTCTAGGACCAATCAGACTGCTGCCTTTTGGATCCTATTGTTCTAGGACCAATCAGACTGCTACAGTTTGGATCCTATTCAACTCAGTACATAACACCCCTCCCCTCTAAGTTCCAGTCCTGCCCGGGAGGTCGCATTCATAGTCCTCAAGGTATGCCGGCGGCCTACGTGTGCGTTGTGGCCTGGGGTGTTCCCTGGTCCGGGCTCCGGGTTCTGGCTCGTGTTCCAAGGATGCTGGCTGTGATGCGGCTGTTTGGTCTGCTGCAACCGGCTCGCTCCGTCGTGGTTCTGGTTCCGGTGTCCTTTCGGCCTCACGGGTCCTCTCTGTATTTACTGATTCTGCCTCTCCTGCTGGCCCCTCCTGCTCTATGGGCCTCACTGCCCCGCTGTTCCCTTGGGACTCCTCTGACCTGTCCTCCTCCTGGTTTTCTCCCGGGAATCGTCGCCGTATCTGGTCGCAGTGGCGGCGCCAGCATTGCCCCCCATCCGTTAGCACCTCGTACGACACGGGGCCAGTGACCCTGGTGATTGTGGCGGGTACCCATGCTGGGCCTGCCCCAAAATTCTTTGCGTACACTGGGTCCTGGGCCTCGAAGGTCCGGGGGTTCCTGCCTTCCCCCACCACTACCTCATCCTGAGCTCTATCGGGGTGAAGGCGGTCCAATCTGATTGCAAGGCGCCGACCCATTAGTAGTTCAGCGGGGCTCCGGCCAGTCGTTGAGCTGGGGGTGCTGTGCTGTGCTAGAAGGAATGTGGCAAGGCGGTACTCCCAGTCCCCTTGCGTCATGCGGCGAAGGGTGTCCTTGGTGGTCCGCACCATGCGTTCTGCTTGGCCATTGGTGGCAGGGTGGAACGGCGCCGAACGGATGTGGCGGATGGCGTTCTGCGCTGTGAAGGTTTGGAATTCTCCTGACGTAAATGCAGTCCCGTTGTCTGAGACGAGAGTGTCAGGGAGCCCGTGGGTTGCAAACAGCCTGCGTAGTACCCGGATGGCTGCGGACGTGGAAGTGGACGGTACCAGTGCGACTTCCAGCCATTTGGTGTAGGAGTCCACCACTATGAAGAATGTTTTCCCCTGAAAGGGGCCAGCGAAATCCACATGCAGGCGTGACCATGGTGCTCGGGCGGACTCCCAGGACTGGACTGGGGCCCTTGGGGGATCTGGGCGGGATTCTTGGCAGGCCTGGCAGTGTTTGACCCAGGCCTCTATCTCTCCATCGATCCCCGGCCACCACACATAACTCCTGGCAAGGGCCTTCATTCTTACTACCCCTGGATGTGTCTCGTGTAGGGCTGTGAGGACCCTTTTGCGGAGGGGCTGGGGAACAACGACTCTGCTTCCCCATAACAGGCACCCCTTGTGGGCCGACAGTTCATGTTTGCGGGTTGTGTAGCCGGCGAATTCTGGCCCGGGGCTGCTGCTGGGCCATCCCCTCCACACCCAGTCCAGGACCCGGGAGATGACCCTATCTTTCTTGGAATGGTGTGCAACTTCTTGTGCCTGAATGGGGCGGTCGGGAAGCAGCTCCAGGCTCATAACCTCTTGTGCAGGTGCTGGGTCAGGGCCTGTTTCCGGTAGTGGTAGCCTGCTGAGGGCGTCCGCATGGCCCATCGCCTTCCCAGGTCGGTGAATCAGTGCATACTGGTAGCTGGCAAGGAAAATTGACCACCTGAGGACGCGAGGAGACAGCACTTGGGGGGTCTGCTTTTCGGGGGCAAACAAGCCAAGCAACGGCTTGTGGTCAGTCACCACGGTGAAGGGCCGCCCGTACAAGAAATCATGGAATTTTTTTACTCCCTTTACGATTGCCAGACCCTCCTTGTCGATTTGCGAGTAGTTCCGCTCGGTTGTGTTGAGTGTCTGGGAAAAGTACGCCACCGGTACCTCTCTTCCATCCGGGAGTTGGTGCCCCAGGACAGCTCCAATGCCATAGGGTGAGGCGTCGCATGCTAGCACCACCGGCAGCCTCTCGTCGAAGTGTGCCAAGACCGAGTTTGAGACAAGCAAGTCCTTGACTGCCTGGAATGCGGCCTCCTGGCGCTGGCCCCACACCCAAGGGGCCCGCTTGTCCAGGAGTCTGTGTAGGGGCTCCGCTACCGCCGCCTTGTGGGGAAGGAAGGAATGGTAAAAGTTCAATAGTCCCAAGAAGGCCTGAAGTTCAGTCTTGCTCTTGGGCGCTGGGGCATCACAAATGGCCCGTACCTTGTCCCCAGTCGGGTGGACCCCTTCTGCGTCCACCATAAATCCCAGAAAGTCCACCTGAGGCACTCCTAGTAGACATTTTTCCCGCTTCACCTTGAGACCCGCCGTCTGGAAACGGTGCAGAACGGTGCGGAGGCGGTCCTCAAACTCCTCTGGTGTGGGGCCGGCAATCAACACATCATCGAAGAAGGGGGTGACGCCAGGAATCCCTTTAAGGAGAGAGTCCATTATATTCTGGAATATGCCTGGTGCCACGCTGACACCGAATTGCAGCCGCTTTACCCTGAACGCTCCTCTGTGCGTCACAATCGTCTGTGCCTCTGCTGTGGCCTCATCTACTGGCAGCTGTTGATATGCTTGGGCCAAGTCCAGCTTGCCAAAAATTTTCGACCCAGCCAGGGTGGCAAGGACATGGCTGACCACTGGCACTGGGTATGCGTGGGCCGTGAGGGCCTTGTTTATGGTACATTTGTAGTCTGCGCAGATGCGGACCGAACCATTAGGCTTGACGGGTGTGACGATTGGGGTTTCCCAGGGAGCATTAGGCACCGGCTCCAGCACTCCTTGCTCTACGAGTCGGTCCAATTCCTCGTCTATACGGGGTTTCAAGGCGAACGGGACCCGGCGGGCCTTGAGCCTGACCGGTCGTACTGCGGGGTCAAGCTGTAGCGCAATGGGGGGGCCCGTATACTGTCCCAATTTCCCATCGAAAACCCCTGGAAATTCCTTGCATATGGCGTCCACGTCCACTTGTAAGCTAGTGTGGTTCACCCCGGTGACAGCTAGCCCCAGTGGTCCAAACCATGCCAATCCCAGTAAGCTAATGTAGGGGCCCTTGACCACAAGCAAGTCCAGTTGCCGCGTCCGCCCTCGGTATTGCACCCTGAAGGTCCCCACCCCCATTGTGGGGACCTTACGTTTCTGGAAGTCCCGGAGGGTGAATGGGGCCGGCCTGAGTTTGGGACCCCCAGTGGGACACAGTTTCCTTAAGGTCCTTGCCGAGATTATGGATAGAGTTGAACCCGTGTCAAGCTCCATGCGGCATGGGGCCCCCTCTATCTGTACCTCTACATAAATTTTCTCTACGTTGGGGTGGGGCAACTGGTATACCTGGAAGTCCGTGAGCTCCGTCGAGTTGCCTTGGTGCGTTGGGCCCCGGGACCTGGGGCTCTTGGATTGGTCATCTGATGCCTGGTGTCGGGTGGGCCGAGCCCGACACACCCGGGCGATGTGTCCCGATTTTCTGCACTGCCTGCACTCTGCGTTGCGGAAACGGCAGGTCCTCCTCTCGTGACTCTCCCCGCAGCTTGCGCAGTTCCCTCCTTCTCGTCGAGGCAGCTGTGGTCTGTGCGCTGCTTGAGTGCGCTGCTGTACTCGGTGCACCTCCTCCCTGTCGGATCCTGAGTCGTCGGTGAGGTCTTCATGGTGGACCCTCGGTTGGGATGGCAGGCTCGGCCGTGCCTCTTGGGTCGACCTCTCGGCAGCTTCTGTTGCCAGGGCCTCCTCCAGAGCGACCTGGAACGTTAGGTCCTTCTTAGCGTAGAGGCGTCGTTGCAGCTTCTCATCCTTCAGGCCACCGACGAGGCGGTCACGAAGCATGTTCTCCAGCTCTGAGAAGTTGCAGAACCGGGCGGCTTGGCGGAGAGAGGTCACAAACCCAGTTATGGTTTCCCCAGGGGCTTGCCGCTTTGCGTAGAAGGCATTTCGACGAGCCACCACTGAGGGCTGCGGCGAAAAGTGCCCCTTCAGCTGTTCCATTATTGTTTTGTATGGAACAGTAGCGACGTCTTCAGGCGCAAGGAGAGCCCGGGCGATTTCAAACGTCTCCTCTCCGCAGACGCTGAAGAATATCGCCCTCTTCTTGGCGTCTTCTTCGTCGGTGACCCCTTTGGCTGCTAGGAGGAAGGTGAAACGGGAGGCGTACGCTTCCCAGTCTCCAGATGCTGGGTTGAATGGCGAGAAGCTGCTGTTGGCTGCCATTCTGAGTTCCTTGTGCCCCGGAGCTGAAGCCTGGATACACGGTGCGAGGCAGCGGTGCGGCAGTTGGCGGTGCTGCGGTGCTGTGTGTGGCAGTCAGCTCAGCGGGATCCCATCCTCGTCGCCAGTGAAATATACTCAGAGTCGCAAAGTGATTTCATGCTCTTTATTCAGCTCATAGTGGTGAGGAGGAATGAATGAATGTCCCCTCACAGTATCTGCTTTATATACATTATTTACACAATGGGCTGCACATGATTGGCTAATTCTGGAATTCTACTGTAAGCCAATCAGGTTGTGGATTCACTTCTATCTGGAGCAGGATTGGGTGGTTCCTGCCAACCAATCATACTGCTGCATTGTTCTAGGACCAATCAGACTGCTGCCTTTTGGATCCTATTGTTCTAGGACCAATCAGACTGCTACAGTTTGGATCCTATTCAACTCAGTACATAACAGTTCTGTTATCTGAATGCACACTCACAGAAACAGCCCCTTTACAATTGTGCCTTTATGTGTGATGTGGTATAAAATGCACAGCAAAAACACCGGACTTCAGTCTGTTGCAGGAATACACATAACCACACTAATTGCCTTGTCTTTACCCAGCAGACGTTTCTAAAATCCCCCTAAGTATGTAATTCAGATAGGAACACTAAATCCTTTCCCTTCTTTAAGGAAAGGTTTTGTCGTTTCCGTGCAGGCCTGCTTCTGCTGAGCCTCCAAAGACACCAATTAAATATGCCCACCTTGAGTCTGCCACCTCAGTGCCGGAATATGTAGCCCCATCCTAATATCTCAACCAGCCCACAATATGCATTGCATCTAAATAATGAGAATTGTTTCTCACAATGGGGAGATTCTTCTGCTGAATAATTTATTGTGGCGCAGTGACAAGGTTAAATTAAATTAAACAAAGCCCTGAGCCACCTCCCCAACTTAGCTGTGTCAGCCAGGATTGCATCGGAAAGAGCTTGAGGCCTTATGCCAGCTTTTGCAGTGCCAGGGGCCTGCCTGGTTCTCTGCTGCTATCCTTTCTAGCTTTGGCTAAGTTCTCAGCAGCCATGGCCCTGGGGGTGGAACAGTGGGCTACCAGCATCTCCCCATGGTCTTTGCCTGCTTCTCTGATCTCTGGATTGGAGCTGCAGCTAACCAGTATCCAAAATGTGGATTTCCTGCATCCAGAACCAGAAGCTCTGGCTGCTTTCTTCAAGGTATCTCTACCCTGTCATGTCGCTTCATAGCAAGTTCCTTCCCTCCAACAAATATAAGCCAAAAATGGAGAATTGGATTTATCCATAAATACATGCGTGCAGGTTAGAGATTTTGATCCCACCCTTCCTATTTTTTCTTTCACTCAAGGTAGCTAGTGAAAGCTCAGAATTTAAAATGATACTGTAGGTGAAACATATTCAAAATGAAGACAACCACCAGCACTGTTTCAACAGGACATGGTCATCTTTACACTGCAGTGCACAGTGCCTCTCCTGCCCCAGTCTTTGAAGGTAAGAGCTTCCTCTGTCTAATACAGAGCAATGATAGCACTTGCTGTTAGTTTAGTGTGTTTTTTAAAAATACAACCCAAAGCACTACCATTGTATGCATGCACACTGGCTTCCTAGATGTTTGCAGTCATGAGCATTTGCATTTTAACTTGTTTCCTATATGATTTCCCCTCAGGCATACTGGGGCATACTAGTGTGTTTACAGGCAGCACACTAAGACCAAGCAGAAGATGGGACATTTTAGCTAGTGTGTCAATGCCTGTGTGGTCCTGTCAGCCGTCAGGAAGTTATTGTTGTTAAATTTGTATGCAACCCTTCATCAGTAGATCTCAGGATGGTTTACAACATAAAACCACAGTATAAAAACCACAAAATACATAATAAAATTAAAAAGAACAACAAACCACCACCACCAAAAAATCATGGTGGGCCAGCTTTGCCTTCTCTAATGCTTGAGCCCCAGGGAGGGAGGTAAACCTGCCATACCTTCCTTTGACAACTTCTCTACAGACCATATGTAAAATCTACCTATCATCTATCTATCTATCTATCTATCTATCTATCTATCTATCTATCTACCAACTATCTATCCAGTGTTATTTTCCCCTAAAAAAATGTTTGAGGTACTCTCATCTTCCTACTCATATTGAAATACTGTCCCTCAGTGAGGCCAAACTTAGCTTCACAAAATGTTTAGGGGTATGCGTACCCCTGCGTCCCCTCCCCCGAAAAAAGCAGTCTGTCTATCTATCTATCTATCTATCTATCTATCTATCTATCTATATCTATCTGTCTATCTATCTATCTATCTTTTAGCACCCTCTCTGGCCACACACCCTTTTGAACCCCTTGGGCAATTGTGGTGCCTGCAGCAGGAATCCTGCTTTCTTGTGGAGCATGGCTGGTAAGACAAAAATAGCCTGTTAATTATTTATACATACAATTATCACTGAAGCCAAAATCTGCTACAGAACCTAATTAAACATGCCAAAGTTATTCCAGCCCACTTGTTTACTTGGGCTTTGGGAGGCATATTTTCAAAACAAAGGATCAATTAGCCCTCATTAAACATCATCGTGCCTTTTCTTTTCCTTTTCCTGTATACAAGGGAGTAGAGTGGACAACTGTCTGAGCTGAGCAGGAACAGGAAAAAAAAAGTCTGGGTTGGTGAAAGGACTTACCCCCTTGACAACATTTGGGTCGAAGGACTCTAATTTTCTCTCTCAAGGGCTGTTACACCAACTACGCAAATGGGCACGAGTGAGTCTCACTTGTCCTGTGACAAATAAACAAGCTATCCAGGTGGTCAAGGACTGCCATGTTTCTCAAGGTCAATGGGTATTACTGCCACATCATTTCAAGCTATAGGCACTCACCACTTGGCATTAGTTATCTTTACATGGGGGAGGGGGGGACTGGTACCCTCAGAAATTGTGGTGGTGATACAATTGTCCTTCCCAGATGTGAAACTGAAGACTTGTTGGAAGCTGGGTTCAAATGGCCTTTCTATTTCCTCTTCATTGAAAAACAATAACCTGCAGTTTTGTGAAAGACTGTAATGTCTGACTCTAGTTGTTTATGGCCCTTTTTAGCCTCTTTCCCCTATAAAGACTGGAACCCAGGTGTAAAAAAGGATGCCAGGAGGCCTTTTCAGGAGCCATTGTCAATTCAGCTCATTAGCTTCTAGCGCAAACTTCTCACATGTCCTTTCCCCACAAAGCCTGGTCTTTATTGAGCATTCATTCTGACTTGTTTATGAGGTGGTTATACAACAATGAGCATTCATCCTGCATTTGCCTGCAGGGGTTTGCATATCACCCCTTTAATCAGTTGTCCATCCTACACTTTTCAGTGCATTTTCCTGTCACTTCCCAACCTGTAAAAACATTTTGTGTGTGTGTTTATTTCAAAAAGTAGATTTGTTGTGCAAGGGCAACAGGGCACTTTAATGCTCTTCAGTTGTGCAAACCTAAAGTTCCAGTCTGCATTTGAATCCCTCCTGCAAAATTCTGGCAGTTTGGAGCACCTTGTGTCACCATTCCCCAGTGCAAGATTCCTGCACATTCTCACTAGATGGACACGTACTATGCTGGCAAAATAGCTGAATGCTATTTGGTTTTTCAGCCCAAATAAATTACCTTGACTGACACTGGAGATGTGTTTTTTATTTTGTATTCAAATTGCCCAGCCACTCACCACAATGAGAAGGTAATGCATTAAAAGGTTTCTTTACGATTTCCACCTAAAACTATTTCCTCACTTACCCAAGTCTCCTTTTAATGACATTGCCATGCAGCAATTATGAAAAAGAAAACAGAGGTGCTGATTTTGGAGGGGGGATATGTTGTTATGAGCTGCTATTTTTTTATTGAAGAATTAGCAGATACAGCTCATGCTTACAAAACATTTGTGAGATGATAGCATTTCAGTACAGTGCTACCTCGGGTTACATACGCTTCAGGTTACAGACGCTTCAGGTTACAGACTCCGCTAACCCAGAAATAGTACCTTGGATTAAGAACTTTGCTTCAGGATGAGAACAGAAATCGCACGGCGGAAGCGGGAGGCCCCATTAGCTAAAGTGGTGCTTCAGGTTAAGAACAGTTTCAGGTTAAAAACGGACCTCCGGAACGAATTAAGTACTTAACTCGAGGTACCACTGTACTGTGAAGCTGTGGTCATCTGTTGAGCAGACTGCTTTCTTTTCTGGATGAGAAACTAGAGACTGTGAAAATGGTTCACTCAAGTTGTTTGTAACCGTATCTTTAAAGTGTAACCTCAGGATTTGATTTATGATTGGGGAGGGGTGAAGGTTGGGAGGGGCTTACTGAAACCTCTGGGCCCCACCCTCACTCCTTCCAGTTGTACCCAGTTGACACCCATCGTTCGGGTTTGGGACAGAATATCCTTCCCAAGGGCATGCTCTTGGATTTATTCGGTATTAAACAGCAGCACAGCAGTGCATTTTAAAATGCATTATTAAATGTTTACCTTTTTAATAACTCATAGGGCCATATTCAACTAAACAGTTGTGCTAGCAGCATGGAAACAGCAGGAGGTGGGGAGGGAAGGCTTTGACCCCTGTTAAGGCCAAAAGGTGGTATAATTTTATAAACAAGCAAGCAAGCAAGCCCTCCCTGCTGCTGTGGTCCCAACTCCCTCTCTCCCAAATTACTATTTGCATTAGGAGAGAAACTTCTATTGGCACCATTCACACAATTAGCATCACAACTAGTTTAGTCCACAGAGTGTCTTTATCATTTATGCAGTCTCTGGGCTGGTAACATCTTAGTAAAAGTATGTCTGTGTGTTTGTGGGGTGTTTAATAATATTTATTTTGCGTTTATTTCACAAATGTACATCGAGCCAACTTATTATTATTTCAAAAATGCCCATGGTAGCTTACAGAGTGCTAGCAGTACATGTCCCCCTATAATTGGGAGCCAGTCTCTCTCAGGCACGGAGTCAGTCTACTAGTCAGAATCGAGGCCTGTGTTTAAATGCAAACAAACCTCCCCAAGCAGCATGAGCTCTGTCTCCCTGAATGCCTCGGGCCCTGCTAATAACACAGAGCCGCTTGATGCAGTGTCTGCCATGGAGAGCAGTTTCACCCAATGATAGTTATTTTGAAGATTGCCAGCATGACAAACTGCTGTCTGTAAACAGGGAAACTCTCTACAAATGTCCCTTGACTGCTCTTTCTTCTTCTTCTTCTTTTTTAAAAAGTGTGTTCAAATGCCAACATTGCCAGGGACGGCAAGCAACAGGGTCTGAGGCTAGGATCTATCACAGCCCTCTTCAACCTGGTGTTCTGCAGATGTTTTGGATGCCAAGTCCCACCGGCCCTGGCCAATGGGACTAGAGGTGATGGAGGCTGCACTCCAAAAGATTTGCGGGGCATCAGGCTGGGAAGGGCTGATCTACTTTTCTCCTGTCTATCGACCTCCCTCATTTCTGTGTCTCCAAGGGCAGAAATTGGCAAAGCTTGAATGATTTCTTATACCACCCAAAGTGGGATGCTATACTGTATCTACTGGTAGGGCTGGCCCTTATTCAGGCTCCAGATCTGCACTGCTTCCAGCTCAAGTCACTCAGCCTTTAGTCCATACCCTTGGGATTTAGTACTGCTGTCCACAGCCCCAACTTAATAACCTGAAGAAGGATCAATTGTGAGGCTTGCGATAATTCTCTCTTTTTTGGTCCTGGTCACACCACAAAGGAGATCTGAGGACAATGGGACACTCCAGCAAACTAGACATTTCCAATTTGAGCTTATCAACATATCTCCGACGGAGATATGTCAGAACACATATGAAGCAATTTTCCACAGATGCCTTTGGAAAGGAACAGCGAAAGAAGCTCACACAATCCTTTTTGGAGTAACGTCCAATTCCACGTTGAATTGCAATCATGGCATGTCTGTACCAGTTTCATTACTCATGACTCAGTGTCGATCACGCTGCCTATGCCATACACAGCCTTCACTGCTGGCATGCAGAAACTGGCATGGGTGTTCAAACACAATTTTAAAGATACGGTAACAAAGCTAATAACGCCAGACACGGGTGAAGAGAAGTCACAGGGGGAAAAGAGGGTGGAAAATAAGTATTTGGATATATGTATGTTGAATGTATTGTTAAAGGGTCGAAAGAAGGTTTATCTATTTTTGTTCACACCATTGTACTATTGTGATATGGTAAGAATTAAATAAAATATTTTTTAAAAGAAAAAAGAAAAAGAAACTGGCATGGGTGTCTAGTAGCATAAAGTCACTACGCTGAAATGGTGCCCATTTCAAATGAAGCAATATTTCTCCACTGCAACTTTAAAAATGTGTGTCACTGTCCATTACTTCTGATTCAAGTTTTCGTTTCAACCAACTGTACAAATCTTGCTCTGCTATTGTTCCTGAGGAAAATCAACAGACGAGAGTGATTTCTTCCTGGAAAACAAGGCATTGGGAAGGACTATGGAAAGTAGACCATGTAGTTTGAGAATGTGCCACAGGATATCCCAGTGTTTGGGTTTTTTCTACAATCAAGCGGTGTATTAATTTTTTATAAAATAGATAAATATGTGCTTTGGAGATGGGAGGATAGGAACATAGGAAGCTACCTTGTACAGACCACTGGCTCCTATGGTTCAGATGATTTTATCCCTCCTCACTCCCTTTAAAGCACTTGTTTCTTTAAAGCACAGTGCTTTAAAGAAACAAGGGAGTCATCTGAACCATAGGAGCCAGTGGTCTTGTATGATGATGGAACCACCACCCGGTTGTGAATAAATTATTAAACAATAATTTGTTGACTGATTTTTTTTACCTCCCCCATTGTAAATATATATCTGGAGGCGATATATGTATGTATGTGTGTGTGGATGTTTTTGTGTTGTCAGCAGTGTCTAGCCAATCAGTGTTCTGCACTGCCTACTCTGCTTCAAAGTGCTAGAACCTGTTTCTTCTTAGCATGGTCCTCAAGAGAAGATTATATACAATGGATCTACTTTCCAGGGCTAAGTGACTCCTGTTTTATGTATGTTTAGCCTTTCCTTGGCATCCCACTTCCAAAAAGTTGTTTGACTTGCCTTTTCAGTCATAAGGTCCTATCTTTTATATACGTATATATTCAATTTCAACAAACTGGGCAGGATTCACCTAACGAGTCCTGTCAGCAGAAGCCCACACAAGGATTTCACTTCCCTCCTCCTCCCCGCTCCAGAAGTTGCCGTAAATAGCGTCACAGGGTCAGAAGAACCCCCAGAATAGCACATGATGTGTGGATCTGGGGACCTGTTCCACCTGGCAAGCAGAAATGCACTGACAGACTGTTCAACATAGCACAGTGCTGAATTCCTCCCTTTGTTTGAAAAGTGGAGTTGGCAGAAAATTTGTAGTGAGTTGCAGTAAACTCTTTTCTGTTCCCATGGCAAGCAAAATGCTCAACCTGGAGGCTGAGTTTCCACCTGCAGGATTTGATTCTCAACATCCCACCTCCCACAGCCTTTTCACTGAAAAGTAGCATTTATTATGTTGGGTAAGATATATTTCTTTCTCTTTCCCCCTCTTTCTCCCTATCCCTGTTCTTTTGGGACCATATCAAATTTTATCATATTTTCAGTCACAAAATTAATAGCAGATTTGAAATCCTCTCACACAGAAACATATTTCTAAGACCCCTCACTGAAGAAATCTTCAAAAATAAAGTTTCACCCTCTAAAATGACATGTACTACTGGGCCAGTTGAAATTGTGCCGCCCCCCCCCCCGGCATTCAGCCAAATGCATTTCCCTTTTAGGGTGCCTCCAGGCTGTAAGTACCGGTATTTTGCAGAAGGGATTCAAGTACATACTAGACCTTAAGTTTGCACAATTAACCTGGATTAAAGCACCCCAATGCATCAAATCCACTTGTGGGTGGGGGGCAGTGCTTTTTGTCTAAAAAAATGTTTAGGGGTACTCTCATTTTCCTGTTCATATTGAAATACTGCCCCTCAATGAGGCCAAACTTAGATTCACAAAATGTTTATGTGTCCCCCTAGAAAAAAAAGCACTGGTGGGAGGAAATGGATTTCTGAAGTTAGGAAAGTGATGGGGAAATGCACTGAACAGGGGATGAATGAGAAGGTGTGTAAACAGCCCACGAGTAATCAGGATGATTACCTGCCCTGTAAACAAAGCAGAACAAATACTCAATAAAACCCAGACAGCCTCCTGCTTCCAGCTGCTGTTCAGCATGGCAGCGAGGATTTGCTACGTTTACTGTTGAAGCACAGAGCAGGGGGAAGATGGTGGACTGTTTCTCTTGGGCAGCCTGACAGCTGCCCAAATGACCTCACTTTGGGCAACAGATGTGTTTCAAAGGAAGCTTGTGGCTAAACATTCTTTTGTTTCAGAGGATTTGGGAACAACGGCTAGAAAACCGCAAGAGATGGTGCTGTCTGGATGGGAAACAACTTATCTGTGTCCCAGTGGCTCATTCCTATTAGGAGCCCACAACACCTGGCAGATGCTTTCTGAATAAAACATGGCTCCACAAGAACAAACTGACGAGAGAACAAGTTGCCCATCTGCACTCAGGCGCCCACACCCCAGAGCTTGCTGTGCTGTGTTTATTTCCACAGGTTCCAGTCCCTCATCTCTTTCCCTGAAGAAAGAAGGAAACTGTCACAAATATTTACTTTCTACCATCACAGATGGAGCTAGGTACATTCCTGCAGGGCTCTGTCTTTGCACCAGTCACTGCGCCATTGCCTCAGAAACATGCTCAAATACCCCATTTACTCTTCACAGGAAGGATGCCCATGATGACACAGCCACACAGTGCCAGCACCATGTGGCTGGCAAAACGAATCCTGGGAAATAATTCTATATATAAAAGAGAACTAATTGCACAGAGGGATGGGGCAGGGGGAGATGGCGGGGAAGAGCAGGATATCAGCAGATATTAATGCTTGGGTCTACCCAAGTGCAGTCCTGAAGAACATAATATGAAAAGACAAGCCTTGCTGGATAAGACCAATAGTCCAGCAACCTGTCCTCACAGTGACCAAGCAGATACCTATGGGAAGTCCACAAGAAGAAACATAAGTACATTTTAAAATTATTTTTATTCAGGGCCATTATTAAATATTAGCATTTCCCCCCATACTCTGATCATGTATTGCTTTAGGGCAAAACCACAGTGGTTGGCCTAATTCACAATAATTGGACTGCAAGTCCACAATAATACCCGAGCCTTTGGGATAGGGCAAACTACATGTCTACATAGGTGAGAAAAGCTAAAGGCATTCCCCCCCCCCCCCGATGTTTTATACTGTATAGTTACAGATCATAATTTGGGATGAAAAAACGAGAAATGCAAGGGAGACCTTACGCCCCTGTGTCAAATTCGGTCAGCAAGAGCTAGCTGTTAAGCTTCAGCCTCCCCTCGATCAGCTTTCTGCACCCAGGGATGGTGGTTACAGTCTCTATCCCAGTTCCCATTCAGCTCCTTGAGCAGAATACAATCAACTATCACTATCTTGTTTGCACACAGCCAGCTTTCTGCCAGAAAACATTGGTTTTAAATTACAAGCCTTGACAAAACCAAACTCCGAAGCACTAATCTGTCAGAAAAATTCTACTGTGCATTCATTCATGGGGCCAGGCAGTGGAGATGACGCAGCTTTTGGAACTGTTGGATTGCTGTCCTGGAACTGCAAAATGACCACATAACAAGAAGTATCCTGCCTATCCGTGCCTGTTGCAAATGATTTGGATCAGCAGGGCTGCTTTCCCCCCTTTTCTTTTTAAACATATCTTCTTTTTGTCCCTGGAAGCAAAAGCATCTCACATTTCAAGTTTCTAGCTTCCATGGTTGACTGAGGTCACTGCAGTCAAAACACAACCAGGCCAATTCAAAGTGCTGGCTCTTAACCTTGAAATCCTGAAATCGCCTGATCATTTCAAGGAACATCTTTTCCCATGGTGTTTTCTTAGTAGCTCAGAGTGAGACCCTGCCCCAGATTTCATCCCATGTAGACCTTTTCTGCAGCAGCCCCCAAATTATGGGAAGTTCATAGAGGCTCTTCTTTGCTGGCCTTCCAAAAACAGGTTGAAAGCTTTATGCTTTAGCTGGGCTTCACAAATGACCCACTCTGTGTTGTGGGATCTTTTCCCCCTGTGCCACTCTTTTCCATTATTGTTGATTTTAATTTTTGTTATACTGTATTACTTTGCTGTTATTTTGTCGTTTGCTTTAATGCTCTAAATTATGAGGGGAATTTGATGTTCAATAAACAAAATGTAAACAAAAGAAAATGAAAACAAAAGAAAACATGGGGGGGGGGGTGGACTAGAGGACCGTTGGGGTGCCTTCCAAGTTTGCAATTTTATGATTCTATGCAAAATAAACTGGAATGTTTTTACAGAGTATAGTTCGCACAGAGTCCCTAACTTATGACATTGTCCTGCAGAGGCTTTTCATAGATTTACTTGTTTAAAGGAATAGTCTTGGACAGACACACCAATGGTAAATCCTGATACTAGACCTCATCATCACCTTCTCCTTGCTTAGGGCACAGTGGCAGCTGTTGTATTCCTGTCATGGTGGGGGATAGCTGACCTCATTTGTGGAAGCAAGCATGCTTTGCTGCCAGCAGTTCTTGGTAGCAGTCAGTTTCCTTAATCTACTTGATGTACAACAGCCAAGGCAACCTTCTTTCCAGCCATCAAAGCTTGTGTGTGGGTAATTTAGCATGCTCTTACTGCAAGGTCAGCTTCATTTGCTTGCAAACACCCTTACGTGGGCACCTATTTATGGGATACATTTCTCAGGCCTGACCAGGGGCAGCATTTCAAATTTCATTGGGGTTTCTCATAAGGTCTAAATGCCTGCTCTAGTCATTAAATTGTTTTGAAAAAAAGAAGAAGATAACAAATCAGTTTATTATTATTATTATAAGAACACTTGTTACTGTGATACTGTTTTAAATCAGATACAAACTACAACAATGCTATTAACATAGCGCGAGCAGAGGGAGTTGCTTTTTTTCCATGCAAACCTATGACACGGTCGCATTTCGGAATGGTTTGTAACAATTGTCACTCAGCATATAATAAAGCCAGTGAACTGACCAAACATGTAGATCATAGAATCATAGAATCATAGAGTTGGAAGAGACCACAAGATGTTGCCAAGGATTAGGATAGCCATGCAAGCAAAGAAAGAAAGAAAGAAAGAAAGAAAGAAAGAAAGAAAGAAAGAGGGAGGGAGGATGAAGGAAGATACAGACTGCATAAAATCAGCATATGCCAATTTTTATGTGTAGGTGCAAATTTAAGAATAATTAATATAATTTATACAGAAATACATCTCACCATAGCAGGGAAAACTATGACCTGGTGACCTGCATGCCTACTCAGTCTCCTGCCCAGGTGAGAATTGCTGATGGGTAGCTTCAAGACCCCTGCTCCCCTCCTTTCATAGGATTCTTTATCTTTCACAGCTTGGACCAGACAGCCGTTCAAACAGTGGACTCCTCAAAGAGAGGACTGCCTCTGAGTGTCTTATGGAAAGCAGGTCCCATGGCCAAGCTATTCAGGAATAATCTCCTATGGACAGATGCCACATCTCTTCCTAAATACCTACTCCTGAGACTGAAAGGGCTCTTCTAGCATCTCTTTAGTATTTGGGATGAAACTGCTTTTCCATTTCCTGCTTGTACCATCTTAAACACTGGTGCTTGGGGCTTTTGCATGAATGGCTTTCTTTGGAAGGCCGCATGAAAAGCTAGCAACAAAGAACTTGGCCACGTTATTGTGAATGCCTTGTTTAAAATGGTCCAACAAGTAATTCCTTGGGCCAACGCCTCAAGGATAACCCCAGTGATTGCCTCTTGGGCTTATTGTACTGAAAGCAGAAATGTTCCTTCGTGGTCTGTTAGCTTGGAAGCTCTCTCTGGTCAGTGCAAGGTTCAGTCTCCTGGAAAAAAGCTTGCACGCCTTGTAGCCTGACCACTGATAAATTGCTCCAAAAGAGCTCAACACATTGATCCGTCCAACTGTAAGCTGATATGCTCAAATGGGAAACGAATCAAGTCTACCTACTGCACTTTACTTCTTTGCTTCTTTTTTTTGGCCTTAATCTTTTCTGTGCCTTACAAAGATTCCTTGAAACCTGAAACTTGAGAGACCTGCCTAATTAAAACCATTTATTTTGCCATTTCTTTAGTAGTTGATATTTGAAACTACTGGCCTGGCCACGGTGAAGGCCTCTTATATACCCGCTGGGATTGACAAGGCATCTGACCCTCACCTGAATCTCATAACTCTCCTGACAGGTGATTTGGTCTGCAGCCACAGTGTGGCCACCAGATACCAGGCACTCTACTATTCAAATTAGGCCCCAGTGTTTTTGTTACAATCCCCTTCTCAATTAAGTAATCAATTTTAATCTAGAATTTAAATTCTCAAAACTTTCTTATTTGTTAATCTGAGCAAGTAAACTACTGCTCTCACTTCATTACAAACAGTATTTCTACCTGCAACATACTTGAGCAAACCTGCTCCTCTTCCTTTCACAGATATTTTGTTGCCATTTGCAACTGTAGCTGCCTCTGATTAGTTATCATTTAACCCTGGGGGGGGGGGGATTAGCATCAGACATCATGTACATGGAAGTTGCCAAATTAACCAACTAGAAGGATTATTGTTAATAGCACCACTTTTCCTATAACTTGATATTGCTGGATAGTTCTGATGAACTGCAAAAGCCTTTTTAGTTTGTTTTCTGTTGCCACCCTGGAACTTTTCTTTATTAGTGCCACTTTGTTTTGTACGATTCCTTGCAAATGAAGGAAAACAACTTTTCTGCTTTTACATGTTGATAATATAATTTTGGTTACTGAGAAAAAACAAGATTGTATAAAAACAAGATTGGTTGCAGGCCTGGCCAGGACATAGGAATCCTGTGACAAAGGTGACCTGTGTGCTTGCTTGATTAACAGCTGTTGGGAACGTCAAGGTCCCTGCTCTCCCATCTTATGGTCTTTGTACTGGACCTGGAGACTCCAATAGAGAGCATTCCATGTCAAGAAGGAGGGCAAATGACAGGGCAGGAGCTACACAGATAGGGCCTTTTCACTGGTGGTGCCCTTTGTATGCCTCACTCTCCCCAGACCTGTTCTCTTTTGGCCTGTATTTTGGAGCTTTATCATTTAGGAATACTTTGGAAGAACTGGTTGACAAGTCTTATCAGTCGCTGACATGTAGAGAATTTTATTTGCTGCTATTCTGGGCTTCTGGTGAACCATGGTTCACACCAGCATAATAGAGTTGGCCAGGACGCCAGAAGGGATACAATTTATGAGCTTTCTCCATTATCTGCACAGCAGGTGGTGTTCAGGCAACAGTGCAATTTTGGGAGAGGGGAGACTGCAGCACTGGGGAGCAGGCAGGCTGGTAAGGCCCCCTAGATTTAGAGGCCCAAGTTGCCCTGCCCTTGCATGAAGTCTTGGGTTTGCAATTTTGGGAGAGGGGAGGTTGCCTGCTGAGGAATGGGCAGGCTGGTGAGGCCCCCTAGATTCAGAGACCCTAGGCTTCAACCTACTTAGCCTATACATAAATCTGGCACTGGGGACAGCTTCCGGGTAGGATTAAAGTATGAATTGGGAAGTTTTAAAGGTATCACACAGAACAGTTAGCAAGCCCTCCTGCCATGGCACCCCAACTTAGTTACTTCTATGCCTTCTTTCCAGAATGTGAGGGATATTAAATGGACTAAAGTGTAGGAGACGAGGGTTAAAATATCTGGGAGTGATTATTTTGATTGTCTAAGCAGAGGAGATGAGCAGAAGCATCTAGAAAGCCTCTCGGCCAGTGGAAAATGTATTAATAAGGACTGTGGGTGAAGGGAGAAAGACTGGACTATCGCTGTGGAGGTTTCTCAGGGCTCAGAATCATAGGAGGGCGATCATAGAATCAAAGAGTTGGAAGAGACCACAAGGGCCATCGAGTCCAACCCCCTGCCAAGCAGGAAACACCATCAGAGCACTCCTGACATATGGTTGTCAAGCCTCTGCTTAAAGACCTCCAAAGAAGGAGACTCCACCACACTCCTTGGCAGCAAATTCCACTGTCGAACAGCTCTTACGGTCAGGAAGTTCTTCCTAATGTTTAGGTGGAATCGTCTTTCTTGTAGTTTGGATCCATTGCTCCGTGTCCGCTTCTCTGGAGCAGCAGAAAACAACCTTTCTCCCCCCTCTATGTGACATCCTTTTATATATTTGAACATGGCTATCATATCACCCCTTAACCTCCTCTTCTCCAGGCTAAACATGCCCAGCTCCCTTAGCCGTTCCTCATAAGGCATCGTTTCCAGGCCTTTGACCATTTTGGTTGCCCTCCTCTGAACACGTTCCAGTTTGTCAGTGTCCTTCTTGAACTGTGGTGCCCAGAACTGGACACAGTACTCCAGGTGAGGTCTGACCAGAGGTCTGACCAGAGCTTTGCCCAACAGAAGAGCCTCCACTGTTTCTCACTGAAATGTCGAACCAGTTTCTGGGCTGTAGCACTTCACAATGAAACTGCAGGTGGGGGCTCACATGGCTGACTATTCTGCTGTGCAAAAATTAAAATAATTCCTCCATGGAGAGAAGACATCTCCCTGACAGGCTCGTTTTCTGTGAGCAGGGAATTCTATTGTACATAGGTGCAACATGAGAATCCGCCCAGCCGTTGACTGAAGTGGTACAAGCCAGATGTAGCCTTACAGCATCTCTTTGGAAGCTAGTCTGCTGTGTTACAAGTACAATGCAACGGCTGGTAAGATTTTCTATGGAATTCTATAAATGGCCAATTAAAACGTAATCCTAGCAGTGGCATTCCTCACCCATGTGTGGCGTTTGGCGGCATCTACAGTCCCCAAGGGAGTAACCGCCGTGCAGCTGATGCCTGTCGTTGAAGAGTTTAACAGCCCTGGCTGCTGTGCCAGCGGGACGTTTTTAATGAAAAGGCCCCAAAGCTCTGCAATGCCACTTCTTCTCTCTGCATCCCCCAAAGCCTCTGAGCAGACAACAATTGCCTGGTATCTTTTTAAATATGCTCTATTAACTGCCATCATATTTTCATCACTCCTCTGGTAATACCCAGCAACACCTCTGTAATTTACTGTAATTTGTTTTTATTCACGACTCTAACAGGGGTCATGGGGAAAGAGGGCACTTTATCCATTTCAGCACTAAACAAGCTGGAATGAAAGCTTTAAAGCAGATACTGTTAAACAGACATGAAAAGATAATGAGAGATGAGGGGAAGGGGGCAGCGAGGGAGGAGGAAAGGGGCAGCTTGCCTGTCTTTCTGTGCACAGAATGGCCCCTGGAAGAAGGACAAATCCACAGGCTGTTCTTCTCAACACCAGAGGATGCTGTGCTGTTGTCCCTCAACCCTCATCACCCCATCAAATTGCAGGCATATATTGGAAGTACTGCTTCCCTGAGGTTCCTGCGGCTGCTGTGGATGTTTTAAGAGCCTCCTAGGCATAAGGTGCACGCAGTACTATTCTTCTAGAAAAAGAGGTGCTGGAACTAACCACAAGCACCTCCCTTGTTCTCTTATATAGTCATACCTCGGGTTACAGATGCTTTGGGTTGTGCAATTTCGGGTTGCGCACCGCGCTGAGCCCGGAAGTACCGGAACAGGTTACTTCTGGGTTTTGGTGCTTGCACATGCACAGAAGCGTTAAATCACACTTTGCACATGCACAGAAGCGCCGAATCGCAACCTGCGTGTGCAAAGACGCGGCGCTGTGGGTTGCAAACGTGCTTCCCGCACGGATCATGTTCACAACTCGAGTGTCCACTGTAATAGCAATGGCACCCACCTGAGAGGTGCTGAAACTGAGTTCCGGCGAGTTCCGGCTGGAAAAAAAAGCCCTGAGTGAACCCACAGTATTCTGTACCTCAAGCAAGAAATCATGGAACTGGTGGTAATATATCAGTGGTAATATCTCCTGGCCAGAAACAGCAGTCAAAGAACTCTCAATGGGCAGTGATGGTTGAATGGCTGTCATCCCTTTTTCCTATATATGTCTATGATTTGCTGGTGCTGTGACAGTGGTGGGGAGAGGGAAGGATTATTGATTGTTCTCTTAAAAAACAAACAAACTTTTAGCAGGAGTAGGGGAGAAATCTGATTCAGTTCCCACTTAAAGGAGAAGCTACTTAATTCACACTTTCCAAAGCAGTATGGGACTAACACAAAGTGATCCATTGAAATTCACACTACTCCAAATTTTGCAATGCACTTCCCCAGCTTAGTAACATATTTTTAAAAATGCATGTGCCGGGGTAAAGTGTCCATAAAAGTGCATGTATTACTACTGAAAATAATATACAAAAATTCATTATTTTAGGGGGAATTGCTAGACAAAAATGTGAATATTAGAATTGCATACAAATATGTGTGAATTAGAGGGACACGGGTGGCACTGTGGGTTAAACCACAGAGCCTAGGACTTGCCGATCAGAAGGTTGGCAGTTTGAATCCCCGCGACAGGGTGAGCTCCCGTTGCTCGGTCCCTGCTCCTGCCCACCTAGTAGTTCGAAAGCACGTCAAAGTGCAAGTAGATAAATAGGTACTGCTCTGGCAGGAAGGTAAACGGCATTTCCGCGTGCTGCTCTGGTTCGCTAGAAGCGGCTTAATCGTGCTGGCCACATGACCCAGAGCCAGCTCCCTCGGCCAGCAAAGTGAGATGAGCGCCACAACCCCAGAGTCGTCCACGACTGGACCTAACAGTCAGGGGTCCCTTTAACTTTACCTTTACCTTTTTGTGTGAATTAGGAGAAATTCACACTAAAATGCCGGGGGGGGGGGGAATGGAAAGAGAAACTGAAATTGGCAGATTTCATCATCTTTAAGTTACTGGACTCCTCCAAAAATCCACAGATTCTAAGCAACCTTATCAAACTCCATCAGTTTTGGGATGATTTGTGTATCCAGGGCAGCCCCTGGCATACATGGGCAGCTGCTAAAGGCCCATCAGCATTTGAACTGGGTCATGTCTTGTCCACCGTCCTTGGTTTCAGGAGCCCATGTTTAGGATGGAAACCACCTTTTTGATGTTTCCACAGCGCCCCCAGAGTGAAGCTACACTAGCGCAATGTGAGAACATCAAAAGGGCTAGCAGCTCACAGGAGTTCACCACAGATCACAGCAGCACTACCTCTGCCTTCTCTGACCGCACCTGCTGTTCACTATGCTGCCACTGGCACTAAACTTGCTGGTGGGGATGCTCATGCGATGGTGCTGGATGGCACTTTGCCAGAGGGCTCCTTGAGATGCTGCTCCTGTGCATATCCAAACCTATTCACAAAGATCCAGCGCTTCCAGGCTGTCTGTTTTTCCCTGTTCCCTCTAGACCAGCTCCTATTGCTTTTGCCATGTTTTGGGTTCTGTTAGAAATGTGTATTAATAATGGAAAGCATGGTGGTGGGTTGTAGGCAGACAGCAGTGAAGGCAGCAGGAGCTGCTGCAGGCTTTTGTCGCTACGCAGGGATTCTACTGTTCTGAATTCTATTCTGAGCCACACCTCCCCCCTCACATCCTAAACACTAGAACATAAGTATTAGAGATCTAAATAGACATCCTAGTTCCTGTGCCCAGGCCTATTTCTATTTAGAGATGTTTTAGCCCAGAGTTCCAGCAGGGAAACTGTTTTTATAAGCATTCTGAAATGACATGTCATGGTGCCACCAATATATTGCCTGCTCTGGAAGATTGAACCGACAACTCCAATCTTAAATTTCTTGCTTAGGACCAGTGAATTTGGTTGTTTTAGTTCCCTTTGAGCAAAGGGGCAAAAGCGACATTGATGTGCACATGTGCCATGCAGCAGATCTATTCTGCAAGGGACGCCCAGTTTTGCACCTTAACAGCAAATGATCCTCCCTGCAGCACCCCACGTTCCTCTTCGTTACAACAGACACGCTAAGTAAAACAAAGATGCAAAGAAGAGAACCCAGCACAGCACAGAGGGGTGTGCAAAACAGAGCTCCTTGGCTCCTCTTCAACAGACAAATCTTAAGTAAATGGTTGGGGAAGGGATGAAGGCCACTATGGTAAAGCAAACTATGGTTTACTGGGGCTGTGTGAATGTGCTGGCCCTTGGAGCAAAGCTTACACCCACTTTGACTCTCCTCCGTTCCTCTTAGCTTGACATGGCAAGGTTTGGCTCAGCATATTGGCCAAACCCGGGATCCTGGTTAAGCTCCTCCTTAGCCACAGTCTACAGACAGGAACAAGCCAAAACCATGTTTTGACTTAGTGTTGCATGCGAATGCAGGCTGTGAGAGTGTCATGGGTTTTGCCCTTTTCCTTCATGAATTGACGTACCCCAAAGAATTAACAAGTGAAATGGGGCATGCTTGAAACATGTGCAAGTGCATAATAGAGATAAACATGGATAGACTGTAATTGGGAGGCTCCTCCAGTATCTCTTGAGGATCCTGCAAAAAGGAAGAAGAAACAAAACCCAACATCTTGGCAAATACAGTATACTCTGCTTAAGCCAGAGGCTGCTGGCTGGCTGGCTGCACTTGCTTCTCTCCACCCACCCCGCTTTCCTGTGGCAGATGGCTTATCTACATGCTTGTGCTGTGCTTGAGGAGCAAGCAACTACATGCCCCTCTTTCACCAGGGACGGAAGATGTAGAAAGCGCTCTAGTGGGAGCTTGAAGGAGAGCAGCTTTCTCCACCTTCGCCAGCTGTGCAGAGAGCCCCCATGTATTTAATTAAAGACAATGTTTTGGCAGTCAAAGCTGTATTTAGCAAAGAACTGGGAGTAGGGTTGTCTCAAAGGGAAGTTCGGGGCCTCCCCCCATGTGGGAGAATTGCAGGTTATCCTTATTGCCCAATTGATATCTCCAGCATGTCACCATGGAAAGCAGCAAGGATTAATTAACTTCGGCTAAATGACTGCTTCAGAATCTCTGGATCTCTTTCCCAGTGCAGAATAGGTATGCGAAAACTGGGGGGAGACTGGCCAAGAAGCACTGATAACAACTTCTCCTCCGTACTACATTTGTCAGCACGATAGTTTATATTTACTGATGCATTCCAGCAAACACTCTCTCGGTGAGTCATTGAAACAGAACTCTGCAAAATGACCTTAGCCAAATTTATCAGCTTCATATAGCCCAATGCTATTTTCACACATACGGATAAGATTACTGAAAACCCTTGGTTTTATTTAGAAATACTACAGAACCCATTTCAAATCTCAGTTAGGCAGTACGTATATGCGACCACCAGTTAGGCAGTACGTATATGCGACCACCAAGTAACCTCACCTCCCACTTCACCCTTATTGCCAAACAGCTTTCACCACCAGGCACCCTTTACAACTGGACTAACCTTACTCTTACCTGTTGCCACCTACTTCCTTGTGACATTCCCTTTCCCTTTGAGCTTAGCAATCTTGGCTGCTCCAAGAAGTACAGTGGGAACCATTTAATACCCTTCACGAATGGCAAAAGAAATACAACGGAGCATGAATGGGAAGGGTTGTGTCTCTTTTTTTTCACAGCAGCCGTGATGACACCATCTGCTGGAGTGGCATTTGCCAGGGCTGGGTTAGGTAGGAGGACAGGTCTGTCCTTTAACATCAGCTCTAAATTCAGGAGGGACCTTGGGCAAGGCACCTACCATGGGCTCCCTTCCTTATTGCCCTTATCATCAGGTGCTTCTGCTGCTCCTCTTCCTCATAACTGCTACCACCTTTTTGCCTGCCGGTCAGAGAGCCAATGAACAAGCAGTCAGTCAGGCTGCTAACCCAGGAGCAGGCAAGGTCGTAATATCTCTCTAACTTTGCAACTAATAGAGACTTCAGTGTTGTTACAATTAACCTTCCATTGCTGGGCTACTATAAAAATGCAAATAAAAATGCAGTTTATAAAAACAGAAAACCCTTGCACATTTATAGAAGATATTAAGTCTGCAAGAGTTCTAGTACGTAGTTGCGACTGTCTTTTCCCACCTGGCTGGCAGAGTCATAATGCATTCCACCCCTTTAAAGCCCTAAAAGCATAGTGCATCACAAATACAAACACCATATATTTAAATCAGAGTTCTTGTACAAATATCATGCAGACACCCGGCAGAACCTTAATTTCAACAGCATCCAAGCTGCCCTCAAATGTAGTCTGTGCTGACAATGAACGCTGGAACATGAAAAACAAATTGGCAACTTTCCAAGAATGTTGAACTTGTCAAGTGTTTTCCCCCTCATCGCTGGTAGACAAGCATGCTTTTACAGTGCTGTATGGTTCAAATTAATTGATACCTATGTCCAATGCTGAGCCAAGGATCTACATAACTCCCTCCAAAAAAGTCCCATATTGGATGCAAAAAAGCAGTGATATGGCACTACTCTCTAATTTTCCTCTGACTCATGGTGTCAGTCATTGTGACTCAGATGCCCGTCCTGAGCCTGTCCTCTATTTTATTGTAGATACAATAGATCTAATCAAGAGCTGTTTCAGTGCTATACTTTGTACAGCACCTAGTACCACACTGATGTGTTGTATTTGCAATATTTTAACAGTGATCGTTTTTAAAGATACCCAACGATAAATTTTGAAATGCATCCAGGATAATTTTGCTCTGATGTCTCTGCTTCTCTTTCTCTCTCCACATATACCCATACACCATAATTTATTTACACATATTAGCTGCCTTTCTGCCTTTCTGAAAAATTAGTTTCTGTGCCCACATTATCGAATGCATCCTTTTTTACTTTGTGAGATGGGAAGCGAAGCTTAGAAAGAAAGAGTTAATTCAATTGCCAGGGCTTAATTTTCTGATGCATCTGAAGCCGCCTGTCAACTACCAAGAACCTATTTTAATTCCTTTGTATGATGAAAACACCCTAAGGACTTGAAACATTTAATGGGACAAGTGTGCAGGTCACCTTCATCACAGACTGTTGGTGACTGCCAGCAATCAAACTCACAGCATTCACCGTCTGGTCCAGATGTTCTGCTGCCCAGGGCACTCCTTGTACACTCAGCAAAGGAATGTTACCAAATTCCACCACAAGCCTAGTTGTCTGTATCAAAGGTGAAGGATGTACCATAGACCTTTCCCCTTCCCGCTTGCTAATAAGCCCACAGGCACAAAAAAATCCTTTGTCCTCGTATTCATTTATAGCTGGCCATACATTTCTTTCCTTGCTTATCTGAGATGTGTTAGAATCATAGAATCATAGAATCATAGAGCTGGAAGAGACCACAAGGGCCATCGAGTCCAACCCCCTGCCAAGCAGGAAACACCATCAGAGCACTCCTGACATATGGTTGTCAAGCCTCTGCTTAAAGACCTCCAAAGAAGGAGACTCCACCACACTCCTTGGCAGCAAATTCCACTGTCGAACAGCTCTTACGGTCAGGAAGTTCTTCCTAATGTTTAGGTGGAATCTTCTTTCTTGTCGTTTGGATCCATTGCTCCGTGTCCGCTTCTCTGGAGCAGCAGAAAACAACCTTTCTCCCTCCTCTATGTGACATCCTTTTATATATTTGAACATGGCTATCATATCACCCCTTAACCTCCTCTTCTCCAGGCTAAACATGCCCAGCTCCCTTAGCCGTTCCTCATAAGGCATCGTTTCCAGGCCTTTGACCATTTTGGTTGCCCTCCTCTGGACACGTTCCAGTTTGTCAGTGTCCTTCTTGAACTGTGGTGCCCAGAACTGGACACAGTACTCCAGGTGAGGTCTGACCAGAGCAGAATACAGTGGCACTATTACTTCCCTTGATCTAGATGCTATACTCCTATTGATGCAGCCCAGAATTGCATTGGCTTTTTTAGCTGCCGCGTCACACTGTTGGCTCATGTCAAGTTTGTGGTCAACCAAGACTCCTAGATCCTTTTCACATGTACTGCTCTCAAGCCAGGTGTTAAATGCTGAACTTTGTCCATGGTTAGTGCTGAGATCACATGTTGAATTCGAACAATCAGGACTTCATGCAGGTTACCAAATTAAGTGATTTATCGTAGAAAGATGAACAACTGTCGGCAACAGATTTATGAGCTTCTGGTTAATTTATTGCACCAATAAAGTGTTTCCCCTGTGAGCCTGTCTGCTCACTGAACATTTGTGAAGCTACTGACACCTCCCCCTGCACCCAGAAATTTACCTTAGGGTCTGGGAAGCGGGAAGTAGTTGCACCTAGATTGTGGATCTCCATGACATTCGCTCTCTCTGATGGTCTTCTGCCAGTTTACAAATAGACCAATTCCACAGTGGGGAGGTGAAGGAATCACCACACCCTGGGTCTTTCCAAGGTTGTACTAGCCAGGACATTTTGCTCCCCCTCCTAAAACATCTCCTGTTGGTTTCACTAAGGTGACCTTGCCACCTTCTGAACTGCTGTAGGTTTCCTCCCTTATGTGGAGTGTCTTGCAGGAACGGGAGAGCTTTGAATCCAAGGCCTTTTCCCTATCCATTATTTTCTTCTCTTACTGCCATTGGGACTGTCAACCTTCTCTGCCCTCAGACCTCTCTGTCCCCCTGTGAGTGCAGAAGGAAGTTCACAGCATAGCCCCTCAGTTGCCCTCTCAGGAAGCTTAGGATAGCTCCCAAATACTTTTCTCTTTTCATAGGCATTCTTCTTCCAAATCATTGATTTCCCCAACTCACTGCTGGCTCTTTTTATCCTTTTATCTAGGGGTTTTAACACTGAGTATATCTCTAATGGAATGGAAGGAGGACTAAAAATTAGTAATTATATATCAGCTGCAGGGGAAAGAAAAACAATACACTCATAGTTACAGATTTTGTGACAGAATTAATAGATTTAATCCAAGAACAGGTCGTTTGTGTTCTGTGCTGTAAGAAAAGTACGTAAGAAGTCTTGATCTATTATTTATATGTTTAATTATCACTGCATATGTTCAAGTGTGATGTACGTATTAAAGCAAATTATACAATTTTGTAACAATATATGAAAATTTATGTATGTTAATATGTTTTTAAATAAATAAATGAAAATATTTTATTCACAGTTACAGCAACACAGCTCTTTCTGCCTTGGAGAGTTAGGCTGCAATCCTAACCCCATTTGCCTGGGAGTAAGCCCATTAGAACTGAATAGCACTTGCTTCTGAGTAGACCTGGTTAGAACTGCAGCCTTAGGGAAAGGGAAAAACTCTTAAGGGTTGATTGTGGGGGTGGGGGAGAGGACTCTTAGGGTTGATTAATTGTTGTTGTTGGCATTCATCTGTCTCGAGCTCTGGGGGTGAAGTCAAACTGCTGTGTTAACAGCACTGAAGTGATCCCCCCCCCCCCGGGGCACAAGCCTTGTCAGTGTGTATGGAGGTCCTGGGCTGCCCAGACAACAAGACCCTCTCTTGGCCTCACTGATGGGGTCCAAAGGAATGCAGAGCAATACGTTTGGCACCAACCTGGCTGCAGGAGTTGCCAGAAGGAGGCGTACAAAGTGCCTTCCAACTGTCTTGGGGACTCTACTCTGGATTTGTGTAGAGTTTACCCCTTAGGCTTTTCTTCTCCTGAAGATATCCCACAAGGCAGTGGAGGTTTAGGACCCAAGGATCAGGAGTGAGGCTCCCTTGGTGTACCTGCGACTGATCATGAGGATTCTCCAGTGCCACATCTACCCATTTTGTCACAGAGGGCATCGCTCTGCTTTCCCCCCAATTGTAAATAAACACTCACAACTGCAGATAAAAGGTTCTGTTGCAAACTTCAATGGGGCACATTGGAGATTTAGGAGCCCACTAGGACTTGTAGACTCCTCCCTCCTTCCCAGTAGCTATGTTTAAGGGGCCCCTTATCAATAGGCCACACAGGTTGAATAAGCCCAAGAAGCTTACATGTGTTCCATTTGAGATCAGGTAACTTTCCTTAACCAGGCTGCAACTGACCAGTTCATACTATCTTCTTCCTTCCTTTTCTTTGTGCATGAATTGGTATTTTTTATTACTATGTACTTTAAATTGGATGTCTGCACCACAGACGGAATTAGTATATAGAACATGAATTGGATTCTCAGAAGCAAAGCAGAAGGGGAAGGCATAACAGAGGAATTCTGCACACTGTACATTTGCATTCATTTTAGGGACAAAACAGAAGTAATGCCTCAGATCCATGATCAGATCCCTTGACTGCTTTCTCCCTTGAAAGTAGATGTTGGGTGGGGAGTGTTATACTTTCAGTTAGAGCAGTGGCACTGACCACTGGGGACTCAGTTATTTATCCTGTTTTGTGTGTGTTTCCCCTCCCCTCCCCACTCTGCTGCTATTAGCCCTGCTTGGGGGGGGGGGAGCAATGCCCGTCTCCTCTCCTTCCCTCAGTAGGGCTAACATCAGGTTTGGAAGACAAATCAGATCAGAAAAATGGTGCAGAGGAGAAAGGTCAAACACCACTCCCCAGCGCTGTTGCTGCTGCTCTGATAAAACTCCTGCAGCTACTTTTAAGTTTAAAGAAAATACTGAGAAGTCGAGTCACGGATCTTGTACGTCACATCTAGCTTGACCCTTACTACTCCCGTGGGATGGAAGAAGAGGGTAAAGATAAGTAAGATCATCTTGAACATAGGGATAATGTTTAACGCCAAAAAAACTTTATTTGGCAAAATCAATAGACCACATATTAATTATTTATAAGGAGCCTGGTGTGCTGCCCATTGTACAAGGCAGTATTATACCTTCCGTTAAATGGTGATCAGTGCCTCCATTGTCAAAACACCGTGCCCAGGAAAATGGTTTTGCAAATGGGCTTAATGCAAATGGGACAAAGCTGCACAAAGCCATTAATAATTTAGGGAATAGAGGACATGAGACTGTTATTGACAAGCCTGGCAGATTGCACAGAGGCGGATGTGATGCTGAACAATGATGGAGAAAGAGGAATCCACAGAAACTGACCTGGAACTAAAGGTGGAGGAATCGGCCTATTTCCAGTCTGGGTCGCTTGTACATCTTTTTTGCCCATATTTTCCCTTCATTCTGTTTCCACATTATTTTCCACAATTTAAAAAAGGCTGATCAAACTCATTCAGGTGACCAGTTCATGACCAAAGGCAAGAAAATAATAATAATAAAGCAGGGAGATGGGGGAAGAGAAAGAGATACTTAGTAACAAGGTCTAGATTGAGACACTAATGGGAGAGGATCTCTATAGGTACTTAAAGGTAAAGGGACCCCTGATGGTTAAGTCCAGTCTCGAACGACTCTGGGGTTGCGGTGCTCATCTCACTTTACAGGCCAAGGGAGCCGGCGTTTGTCCGCTCTGCAGACAGTTTTTCCGGGTCATGTGGCCAGCATGACTAAGCTGCTTCTGGCACAACGGAACACCGAAACCAGAGCAGCGCACGGAAACGCCGTTTACCTTCCCTCCAGAGCAGTACCTATTAATCTACTTGCACTTTTTGGGGTGCTTTCGAACTGCTAGGTTGGCAGGAGCTGGACCGAGCAACAGGAGCTCACCCCATCGTGGGGATTTGAACTGCCGACCTTTTGATCGGCAAGCCCAAGGCTCAGTGGTTTAGACCACAGCGCCACCCATGTGGATCTCTATATTCAGGTGTAAAAGTCTTGTGACTTTCCCCTTTTCAAAGCAGCAGCAGCAGTAGCAGCAGCATGCACTCTCTGCTCTGGAGAATAAGAAGACTGTATAGACCAGCATTATGTCTGAAGCTGTTTGGTTGCTTTCCTGCTGCCTGAAGCATCTCCAAAAGTGGCTCAGGCACTGTGATGCCACTTAGTCACCTCTCCTCTTTGAGCAGGATGTCACAGGATAGATAGCACTTTATGTTTGTTGAAGGAAAGGTCACCATGCTCCAGTTAACTGACAAGGCAGAGGAAAGCCAAGTACTTGGGCTCTCCAGACAGTAGCTGAGAACATGTAATCCTAAGCAAAAGAAGGGGGGTGTTCTCTCTTACAGTGAACTTTGGCCACATACTGCTATCAATTCTTAAAGTGAAACAGTGTGTAAACAGATTGTAAAAGTGACTAAGAGGGACACAGACGTCCAACAGACTAACACATATGAACCCCAAATTAGTAGCGTTGTCAGGTCACAAAATAAAAATACTCTGATACTTGGGTGGAGCTCTAAAGTAGGTCCAGGGTAAGTAGTTGGGCAGAAACCAGGGCAAAACCTGTTTATTCTAGGGACACAAAAGCATCTTGCTGCTCATTCTGAAAGAGACTGAGCCCTTGTGAGCATTCCTCATGAAACCGTGGTGGATTTAGGACAGTGTAACTGGTTCCACTGATCTGGGAGCCAAGCCTAGGGGGAGTCGCAACTATGATGTAGTGAATCTAGCAGATTGGGAGACAAGAGGCAAAGGGTACTGAATTTTGGAATCGCACAGGGCACTGCTAAATTTGAAAGACAAAAGTCTGTGCCTGCACAAAGGTTCAAGGGCTTAGCTAGCATTCAATGCAGCCACTTGCAAAAGCTCACAGCTGATGTGCCTGTCTCTACTACCTTCCCCTTCCCTGGCCCACAACACCTGGAAATTTACCTTAGGCTGGCATAGGAAGGGGGAGGCAGAAGAATAGGGGAAACTCTGCAGGCCCCAGCAGAGAGTCTTCTCCTACTGAAGACTTTTGACTATCAACCTGTCATCAGAATTCCTGGTGGAAATGTTGTGTGCAGTTTCACAGAAGAGTCTAGGAATACTAGTCCCTAATACCAGGGTGGGGGGGTGGGGAGACACTCTGCTGAGGCCTGGAGTATCCCTCTACACACACTTTCCACCCTGGGGTAAGTTTCTAAGACACTGGGGCAAAGGAAGTGTCAGGTGGCAACAGCTCATAGGATCCAGGCCAGCAGGGCCTTGTTTGCGCTGCGAATTGCAACCTGCAAGCAGAGATCGACTTGCCTTGGTCCTACTCAAGCCGGGGTGTTCGCTTTTACAACTGCCCCTAATGGATTGCTCACGACATTGTTGACCTGCTGCTTTTCTTACTAATCATGTCCCAGGAAGCAACGCCATCTGAAACCAGGTCCCCTGCAAGAAAGCAAGTCAAGCCTCCGACTACAGACTAAGGCACACGTTATGCAATAGATGTCCATGGGATCAAGCATATAGAATTTATAAAACATCCGTTCCTGTTTACAGTAGCTTAAGTTCTGACTTGCCTTCAAGGCTGTTGGGTGTACCCATGCCTCAGCCTTCAGTCATGTCTACAGCAGCTTCTCACAGCTTCTGCTGCTGTCATCAGCCAGCAAACTGCAGCTGCCCTGACCCTGGGCATGATAGCCACGGTGCCTCAGCTGGCAACCATCTGCCACAGTTGTCTGAAGCTCCTCACATGGCCAGAAAGTTGTGCTGTTATTGCTCACCATGTCAGCCTAGACGTGGGACTCACAGGAATAGGCGAGAGGGGGCATTACTCTCCAGCTATTGCTTTCATATCAGGTCCATCCCACACCTTACAACTAAGTATCTCCCCCTGCTCAGTAAATGTTTGTGTGCTGCGTATTCATGTGCATCTAAACAAACAAAAGACGTTCAAAAATAAATAAAAAACAAGTACAATTGGCAGCCACTCTGTGTGTGTGTGTGGCAACGTTGCCCTTTTCATTTTTGTAAACCAGCCAGAAAGTAAAGTAAAATTAAAGGCAGCCATAAAATAGTCTAAATCACCCATGAAAAATGTTATAATTCCCATTAGGGAGAAAAACATAGTCTAGACCAAACCTCAAGTGCAGATTTGCACAAACAGTGGTTGCACAAACAGGTTTCCCTGGGTGACAAAATGCAGATCTCTGTTCCTACAAACCAGTGGCAGAGGAACCCTCTCCGGAACCCGGGGTGGGACGCAGAGGGGCAGGGCAAACTGCCCGGCGGCACACATGCGACATTCATACAGACTAGATTGCACATGAGCGGCATCCCATATGCTCACCGTGCAAGAAGCAGCCCATATGGACGGCGCACGCGAGCGGCAGTCCATACGGACGCCGCACAAGCGGCGCCCATACTGACTGCGCACGGACCCTCGGCCGCTCTACAGCTGGGGTGAGGCAGCGGGCCATCTTGTCACCCCACCAGAGTGGTACCGGGGATGGCCCCCTGCCCCCCCTTCATATGCCCGTGCTACAAGCCCTTGGGTTACCATGATTCTTGGTGTACTGAAATGTTTGGAATGGGAATAACATCGAACAAAACAAAACAAAACATTAATTGGGACTCTTTCTCTCATGCAGAAAACTCCTCTTCTGTAGGTAGGGTATGTTGAAGTTTGGTGGCATGCCTCTTTTTGCCTACTGAGGATCCCCATACAGAATAAAAACGAGTACATGTGCATGTATGTGCCTCCACATTCAATCAATCCACATTTTGGATTTTATGCTGACATAAATGAGATTTGCAAAGAAAGAGCATGATTTCTAAATATTATAAATAAATAATCCATCAGGAAATAAAAACAATAAAGCTCAGGCAATGCAGGCAAGAAGCAAGTAAGTTTATATTTAATTAACCATGATTGAATAATGGACGCAGCCTGCTACAGTTATTTCGTTCAGGAAAAGAATTGAGGAAACTGCAGCTCTCCAGATGCAGTTGGACTTCAACTCCCATCAGCACCAGCCAGCATGACCAGTGGTCAGGGATGATGGAAACTATCATCCAATAACATCTGGACGACCACAGGTTTCCCAATGCTGCCTTATGGAAATGGCTGGTTCACCCCTGTTGATGGTCGCTCAGCTTCTCCCACAAGGCAGATCATTGGCCCACTTGGCTCAGTACTGTTTACACTTCAGAATTATGGGACATTGCCCCACTGACATTACTGAAATAAGATTCAACAGTGAATCCAATTGGCTTTCATACTTTTGCCTCAGGCACCAAAATGCCTTGAGCCAGTCCTGGGTCCATTCTTGGAGTTGCTGTGCCTGTGATTAACTTATCAACAGGAGGCAGTTAGGAGTATAGGGTGGGGAGGTAAAGTCCTACCTGATGGCCACAGGCAGTCAAGTATCACTATGAATATAAGTAGGGTGGCCATTGTCAGAAAACAGAAAATGCATCACACCAAAAAGTGAACAAAAGAGGACACAGATTTGCATGAAATCTGCACATGGCAACTTGTGTATAGATGCAAATTTAAAAATAATGACTATAATTGAAATAGAAATAAAAAAACATCTCACTTTAGTGGGTGATTGCGTGCCCATTCATTCGGCTGACCAGGGGCTTCTGTCTGTTGATGGGCAAATTCAAGGCTCCCCATTTTTATGGTTCCTTAGCTTTAAACCAGACTCTGACTACACAGCCCTTCAAACAGAGGCTGTCTTCAAACAGAAGACTGTAATCTGACAGCCCCTTCAAATAAAAACTGGACTGTCCTCTGTTGGCAGTACTGAACTGATCTCCTTTCACACATTCAGCTGAATGTGGCTACAGAGGGGAGAGCCCCTGATCTGAGTTCAGGTGACTGCACAGAAGAAACAATGTGCACACAAACTGTAAGTATAAAGGCATCACCCATGCAATTGCTGATCCTTAATAGTCAGTATGGTTTGCGCAGAGATAGGCTTTTTCACATCCTCACCTGAATGTGTGCATGGGGCAGGCCCAGTGGGCATGAGTGGATGCACAACCCCACCCTCCTGTATGCACCTTCTGTTGAACAGGTTAAAGGCGGCCTTGGTCCCTCAAAGATGAATGCAGCTGCAGCTTGAGAACATCAGAAAACTGCCTGAAGCAGGAGATTCAGCTTGGAATCATTTGGTCTGCTTGAGCCAAGAAAAGCAGAAAAGCTGTGTGGATAAGCAATGTAGGGATGAGGACTTTGAAGTTTGTTGAGCTCCCTGCTGAGTGCATAGATGCACTTGAAGAAGGATGAAGGAGGCAGCAGAAGTGTGTGTGTGAACCTTGCAGGAAAGAATTAACTACTTTTTCATAGCTTCATGCCAATCCCCCTCCCTTTGGAAAAGCAAGCAGCACTTAGCCACAAGATGTGTGTGATGGAGTCTGCTTGTGTTACAGAACCACAGAGGCATAAGACAGAAGGTGTTTTAAGGGTAATGTTGCCCATCAGTTTGCCCGTAGCACATGACTAATTTATTGCAATAAACCCCAGAGAGAACCCCAACACCACTTGCTCTGTAAAGTCAATGATATCCCTGGCTTTACAGTCCAGATAGGCCACTGGAATATTCTGTGTCTCCTGTTCTGCGCCTACTGTCCATTAGGACAAATGATACACAGTTGGTGGGGCAGTGCCTAACATCAATAGCATCCTCATGGGTTTTTGTCTCTTCCAACAGGGGCAAAATCATAGGTTGTTTTTTTTTTAAAGTAAACAAATGAAAGTGAAAATGTCCACCTGACTGGCTGACAGGCCTGTGCAGAAATGGTCTCTGGAAATTCTTCTCTCTCTCTCTCTCTCTCTCTCTCTCTCTCTCTCTCTCTGCATGTATGTGTGTAGGGGCTGACCATTTCACTGAATTTCTCCAGAGGGAAGAGAAATTATGTAACAGTTTTGTTGGACTGGGGCTCGACATTAACAATAACAGTAGCATGGCTTACTTCTTTCTATTCTTCTGAATGTTTTTTGTTGTAGTTGCTAACACTCAGAGGAGCCAACTCCTAGGGCCCAAGGGGGCTTTGGGCCCCCCAATAAAATATTTTAGGGGGTTAGCCCCCCAAGTTGATGGGCATTGCCATTCAAATGGTGTGTGCCCACCATGTCATGTGATCAATTATGCAGGCGGGGCTCACCTGCCCCCACCCAATATTTTATTCAAGTTCGCACCCCTGGTGCTGCTGCAATTTGGCCAACATTTTGCATCCCCACAATACCCTGGACCTAGTGTCATTCTGGCTAGATTGTGTCACACTACTTGTTCATCAGCTAATACACTAATACATGTGGGATGTGTGGGTGTGGGTGTGTGTGTGAGAGAGAGAGAAAGAGAGAGAGAGAATCTACTCATAGAAGGGAGTAAGGATGGATGCTGACAACCAGCGGATAAGAAGGCTAAAGTGAGCTGTTTTATTGCCCCAGTGTCTCTTGTTGGCTCTGTGTGACCATCATTTATTTGGGCGAGAAAGGGAGGCACAAGGTGCCATTTACTGCTCCAATTGCCTGCAAGAGATCAGAGCTGTTGCCAGGCCTTGCGTGAGTTGGCGACAGTAAGAATTGCAACACACTAAATCCAGGCTCTGTCTGCAGATGTCAGATTAGAACTAAACCACCCCAGAAAAGTCACTAGTGTGGAACTGGCTCACACCACTGTCACCTGCTGCACACTGTGTGTTATCCAAGAGTCAATGCAACTCTTGAAGTGGCAGCCAGATAAGCAGAGAAGCTGGCACTAATGAGGAGCTACAGCCACTGATTTATGTCAGGTAGAGACTTTCCTAGTTCACTTTCTCAAAGTCCACAATATAGCCTGGCAGGATCCTCCTTTGTGGGCTTGGATTAGGATAACAGGGGCAAGGCTGTGAGCACCTGATGGGTGCTCTGATGGGTACAGAAATCTCTGCACTTCACTGTTGGGAGAGGAAAGCTTAGAAACACTCTGAAGCTATTTTATTACCTCCACCCACTCGTCCATCTTTGGCTTGACCTTACTGGTATTTGTTAACAGGGGTGCATGCTAAAAGACTAGGAGAGTGCTCTACAAGTTTATAAAAAATATGTAACTATTTTAATGTGAAATGTCAGAAAACGATGTGGGCTGGCCTCTGTGTGTATAGTTATGCTGTTCCCCTTCAGTGATATCGCAGACACTATTCAACAGGTGTACATGACACTGGCACAATTACACTTGACACAACTGTCACACAGACATGGTAAATGCAGGAGATGCTGCAGTTTCCCAGGGACAAAATGCTGTAGCATGAGTGCTGCAAAAATATATGGATGCCTCCATATAAGAAGTGCTACTTTAAGGAAAGACATTTGGATCCCCCTCAACAAAATATGTAGACATTTATTGTGCATTTATTGTACTAAAAACCTTTAGGCCACTTGAGGGAGACGTGCAGAGCTAACTCTTTGGCAGCTGGTCTAAGGAACATCACTGCAGTCTTGGGCTGAAGTATGAGTGTAATAATCCCTGCTCTTTAAGTGGTGTGCAATTCATACACAGCCACCCAGGCCCAACGATTGGACTGCTATCAAAGCAATTTCCTTATTAACTCAGTCCAGGTTGTTTCTTCAACAAACTGCACCCCTGCCTCTTGCAGTTGTTTTAGCAAAAGAAAACAAAATTCAGAAGGGAGAGCAAGTAAGCAATAAGCTTGGAGTTTTCTTTAGTGGAAAGAGCACTACGGAGTGCAATTAAAACCAGAGGCCTTTATTGGAATGACTCCGCTTGCGTTTGCTGCTCAACATTTCTTCGCTCCCCAACATTGCTTTCTAAGCAAGCTTTCAACTAGTAGGAATACTCTGGGCTACCCAAATAAGGTCTCGGATAGTCTGATCGTAGATCAATGGTTCTGTTTCCATGTGGCCAAACCTCTGGAGTATGTCATTAGATGGAGGATTGGCTTTACCGAGTCATGCTTTCAGTTTTCTTTAAAGCATAGGAAGAGACCAAAATGCACTGCCCTAGACATCACCAGTAAAGAAGAAAAACAAGTGTAAATCCCTTAGAGGTTTCATTACAATCAAGCGGTATATAAATCTTGGTAAATGCAACAAAATTAATGGAGTGTAGGTAGAACCAAAGTTATGCTGTCACTAGGGCTGATGAAAACTCGGAGAGGTTCAAAGTCACAAGGTGGGAAAGAAAGTGCTATTGCTCTGTTTTCCAGGGGAAAAAGTCAGATTTCTTGCCGTATGAAGAAAGATGGAAAGTACATATGATGGCAAGGGCTGGATGTTGAATTCATGTGAATGTAAAAAGCATGACTATTTCACAGCAAACATCTAGTGTGGAAGCAGCCGTATGTTGCTCAATGCAGATTAAGAATTCAGGCCCCAGCCCCATACAGGAATCAGTAATCAAAATGAGAACCAGCTAATAAAGCTTAAGAGTAGCTTCCTCCACTATTTTCTGTAGAAATCCCCAATTAAGATTTCATTGGTCATAATCATCCATCCAAAGTTAAGCACTTTCAATGTTCTTATTTATTTCAGCACATGCTGAACCTATACCTATTCCATTTCTTGTTCCTTTTGAAGTGTTTCAGAACAGCCAAATATTTCAGCAATATTACAGGAGGAAAAAAGCATGCATATGTACACACACACACACACACACACACACACACACACGATGGGCAGAATTAATCCGACTCAGTATTATCTCTTTGACTAATTGATGCTAATTAGATTCCTAATGAATACCAGACAGATATGACTGCAGTCCCTAATTCTGCAAAAACACATATCTATTACAATTTTGCTGAGGAGCTGGAGGAAGAGGGCAACTTCGAGGTCATCTCATGTTATTTCCTACCCACTGCTGACAGCAAAGCACACTGTTAACATTTCTACATTTGGGATCTGCACCATTTGTGGACTGACTCTGCTTCTGATGTATTTCTTTTATTCATACGCTCTTGTTTTCATTTCGCTGATTCCTACCTCCTTTATTCCTTGTAGATCACTTAAATTGCTGAGTGATACAAAGCCTCTGCTTTTGCTTTTTTGATATCTTTCTGTCACATTCTGCATGTACCATTTTAGTTTTATAAACACTTCATTGAAGATAACAGTGTAGTAGCACCTTAAAGACTAATATATTTAGACCTGATTTGCATGTAATGCTAAGCCAAACCATAGCTTAGTGAAAAATGAGAAAATGAGTCGATTTCCAAAGCACAGATCACAGCCATAACAGTGCCAAGCAATGGAAAAGATGGCAGTAGATAATGTCACAATGACAGCCGGGCTTTGTTGTGGGCCCTTGCACAAAATACATTTTTGACTCTGCCACCCAATTTAGATTATACACCAGTATCCAGTTATATACCTTCTGGTCAGAGATTAAACATTATTCTGAGTAGAAAAGATTTATTTAATAAGAAGTACGTATCTTCAGAATGCACATAAATTATAGATCCACTTTTACACATAATAGTAATTGACGTGACATGCATAGGATTGCATTGTCTGTTTCACAGCATCATAATTGCTAATGAATTCTTACTCAGCAACTTCACATTGGAATGTCTCTTTGAAGACACCCCCCCCCCCCCGGGTTTGGTGATTTCTAAAGATCTGCTGCAGCTTGCCCTCGTTTCTGAACATTATCACTTTAAATATCTAATTTGTGTCCAAATAACCATGTTTGCTTAAGACAGAGACAAATACCTACAGGATTCACCTCAGGGATTCTTGAAACCACAATGTTCTTTTACAGGAGTAAAGAAGCAGATAGACAAGGCCAGATGTGGCTGGAATTTCAAAATGGTTGTTGTGTCCTGTGGCTTGCAACAGTACTCAAGGCTCAATGCTGCAGTAAAGTGCAGTGAGTGTTAACAGCAGTTACTCAGAAGAAAGCCATACTGTATTCAGTGAGGTTTACTCCAAGATAAGTGGGCACAGGTTTGCCACCAGATACCAGGCACTCTACTATTCAAATTAGGCCCTAGTGTTTTTCTTACAACACTATTCTCAATAAATTAATCAATTTTAATCTAGCATGTAAATTCTCAAAACTTTCTTATTTGTTAATTTGAGCAACTACTGCTCTCACTTCATTACAAACAGTATTTCTACCTGCAACACACTTGAGCAAACCTGCTCCTCTTCCTTTCACAGATATTTTGCTGCCATTTGCAACTGTAGCTGCCTCTGTTTAGTTATCATTTAACTCTCGGGGGGTGGGGGATTAGCATCAGATGTCATGTACATGGAAGTTGTCAAATCAATTAACCAACTAGAAGGATTATTGTTAATAGCACCAGTTTTCCTATAACTTGATATTGCTGGATAGTTCTGATGAACTGCAAAAGCATTTTTAATTTGCTTTCTGTTGCCACCCTGGAACTTTTCTTTTTTAGTGTTGGTGTTGACCTTTAAAGCCCTAAACGACCTCGATCCAGTATACCTGAAGGAGCGTCTCCACCTCCATCGTTCTGCCCGGACACTGAGGTCCAGCGCCGAGGGCCTTCTGGTGGTTCCCTCGCTGCGAGAAGCCTAGTTATAGGGAACCAGGCAGAGGGCCTTCTCAGTAGTGGCACCCGCCCTGTGGAATGCCCTCCCGCCAGATGTCAAAGAGAAAAATAATTACCAAACATTTAGAAGACATCTGAAGGCAGACCTGTTTAGGGAAACTTTTAATATGACAAACTGTGACAAAAATACCTCTGAAGCAGGCAAGCACATTTTAAAACTTATTTTAACTTTTGGGCCAATTAAGCAATTTATTTAAATTCTCAGGACATAGCAACTTTTCAAACAAAGCTTGGTATTATTTTAAGAGATGCTCTAAATGCGCCTAGAGAGCCAGTGTGGTGTAGTGGTTAAGAGGGCTCGATTCCCCGCTCCTCCACATGCAGCTGCTGGGTGACCTTGGGCCAGTCACACTTCTTTGAAGTCTCTCAGCCCCACTCACCTCACAGAGTGTTTGTTGTGGGGGAGGAAGGGAAAGGAGAATGTTAGCCGCTTTGAGACTCCTGAAGGGGAGTGAAAGGCGGGATATCAAATCCAAACTCTTCTTCTTCTTCTTATAATGAATTACCATTATTTCACATTGGCAATCAATGGGATTAAACCATGAAGAAAATATTTCATTGCATGTGAGGAAAATTCTGGTAGTGAAATCTTTTTGTGTGTGAGAGACGCAGAAGTTTTTTCATAGCATCAGATATTTAAACATTGATTCACATTGCTCAAAATAATGTGAGAATACCTTCTGCTTTGGGTATTTTTTTTTTGCTTCAGCTGAATACTGCTAGAAAATTTGGTTTGGAAATGGGGGAGGGTGGGATATTTCTCCTGCGTGCTTATTGATAAATGAAGTAATTAAAGTAGCCAGGGCTAGCATCAGCACCTGCCATCCTTGGTCAGCTGCTATCACCTCAGTGCTCTGGCAGGACCCACTGTGGGGTGGAATTAATCTTAAGCGCTAGAAACATTTACAGCTGAAGGAAACTGCACAGACCAGAAGGTGCCAAGCTCACTTGATCATGTGAGGCCTTCTTTCCCTTCCTGAGCAGCCGTACTTGGGAAGAAGAAGCCAGTGTGTGCTCTGGATGAAGGTGAAGCTGATGGTCAGTAAAGGGATGGGGCAGCTATAAAGTCCCTAGCAGATGCCTAGCCACTCTTGATGCTATACCTCATCTAGCCTAGCTCCCTGTAACCTGTTGGGCAAGCTCCGTTGTTCTTGCTTCCGGACATCTTTGACATATAAGAAAAGAATCAAAGCCACATAGTAGTGGTAGTAGGAACTGGGCAATGACCAGAAGACTGCCTCCCAACTTACATCCCAATGCCATATACAAGAATAAGGATCATCTTTGGGATCATAGAATTATAGAACTGTAGTGTTGGAAGGTACCCTGAGGGTCATCTAGTTCAACCCCCTGCAATTCAGGAATCTCAACTAAATGATCCATGACAGATGACCATCCAACCTCTGCTTGAAAACCTCCAAGTAAGGAGAGTCCACCACCTTCCAGTGAAGTCTGTTCCACTGTCAAACAGCTCTTATCACCAGAAAGTTCCTCCTGATGTTGAGTCAGAATCTCCCTTCTTGTAACTTGAAGCCATTGGTTTGGGTCCCACTCTCTGGAGCAGAAGAAAACAAGGTCTCCCATGTGACAGTTTGAAGATGGCTATCATAGCTCCTCTCAGTCTCCTCTTATTCAGGCTAAAGATACCTCAACCGTTTCTCATAAGGCTTGATTTCCAGACCCTTGGTCATCTTGGTTGGCCTCCTCTGCACACGTTCCAGCTTGTCTATATATCCTTTAATTGTGAAGCCTAGAACTGGACACAGTACTCCAAGTCAGAACAGAGTGGTGTCTATAATTCCCCTGATCTTCTTTTTATGCTGCCTTGAATTTCATAAGCTTTTTTTTTTGGCCTGTAATCACCTCAGAGTGGTGTCTCATTGGGGTGACACCACTGAGGCAGTTATTTTGTTATTTCTTCTTTTCTATTAATAGTTTCTTTAGTGCATTGTTGCTGGCACATAGCTGCCCCATGCTGTGATACAAATGGAATGCGCTGGCATGTACTTACTTCATCCTAATGCAGTAGTGCCTATGTTGAAATGAATCTTAGAATCAAAAATATTGCTACAGATGCTGCAAATTGAGCCTGGTTAATAAAATGGATGAAATGTCATATGGATCTTGATTATTGCGCACACAAAAAAATTAATCCAATTTGACTAACAAGAAAGGTTTCTGCTAATTCCTAGTCCCTGATAAATAGCTTCCCACCAACTTTGTCTTGATTTTAATTTCTGACATATAAAGAAAATCCATTCGAGCAAAGGGCTTATTAAAGTATTATTCTGTCTGAAGATGTGACTCAGCTGGAATGAGTAAGGCAAGCTTAATGGGTGACCTATCAGGATGGAGACACTCTTTAGTGGCCCTTTTGATCCAACTTGCTGCAAGTAACTCAAACCACAGGGAGAGTATAGCAAAGATTTGACTCAGTACCAACTAGCAATATAACTGTGGCTGGTATTTTTGACACACTTTTTATCTGCCATCACCTTTTATTAACACATTGAGTGTTGCCCTAGAAACATTCATTCCTCTCTTCAGATAAAGATTTCAGTTCAGGTTTAACAACTCCATTATTGCCACTGAAAAGGGCATGGTCAAAAATTGGTTTGACTTTTTTATATTTATATATAAACTTCTATTGTGGTCTCTGTGCCCTTAAACACTTCAAAAGAAAATAGCTTTGCCAAATATTATTAACGTAGCATCTAAGACTAGCAGCTGAGGAATGGTTGTGTTTCTGAACACAGCCATGATAGAAGAAGCACTGTTGGAAGGTTACCTCCCACATTGTGACTGGTTTGCATGTAATGTTAGGCCACATCACAGTTTATCACAAATGCACAGGCTCCAAGGGAGGAGATTGCAGCTGTTTCTTTCCATCTCAGGTCCTTCTGCTGCTACACAACTGTGAACAGAACCATGGTTTGGCATGTTGTCTGAACCTCAGCTTGCGGGTTGTCTTGCTCTAAGCAAACCACTTGTAATTTGTTTTGTTTTTTAAAATTTATATCCTGCCCATCTGACTGGGTTTCCCCTGCCACTCTGGGTGGCTTACAACATATATAAAAACACAACAAAACATCAGTCATTAAAAAACAAAATATCTTCTACAAGCAACAAACAAACCAATAAATCAATAGAAGTTGATAGCAACAACAACAAACAGTTTACAGTTATACCCAAATTAAAATAACCACCAACTCCTACTAAACATTTAACCTACACCAACTCGACAAAAACAAAATAGAGGAACCAAAATTAGAACCATTCAAAACATTTAAAAACATTTTAGCCAGTTGCCGCAAACCAAGAGTTGTTCCAGCAATGTCCCTCCGGCCTCCCAGGAGCCTCTTTTAGCTGTTCCGGGTGAGTCTGGCCCCACTCCCTAGGCCAGGTGGAAATGGGCCTTGCAGCAGGGAGCAGGTCTTTCTTCCAGCACTCATGTCCATAAAAGACAAACAACAAGCCTGCATTTGCACAGCACACTAGTTCAAACCATGGTTTAGCTCACAGCAATGCAGCATTAGGAGCACTGGAGGATGAGCAAAGTGACTGCGATCTCATCTCTAGGAACCTGCACACTCATGTACTCATGCTAAGCTAGGGTTTGTCTCAGTGTTATGCGTTAACTTGTCTCTGTTCTTTAAATGCAGTGCTGCATTGCAAATAGACACTATAACTCCACGGTGGAGTGTGTCCGTGCAATTTGGAAAAATGGGTGAAATTGCACTTAGTGCTTGGGCTACGTCTTGAGGAGTCTATTCTGTTCAGGGTTTCCACTCCTGTTTCTGATGGAGTTGTCCAACGACTTTGGTATACACAAACCTAAATTTGAAATAAAAATGAGTTTCCCCATAACATGATAATGGCCAGTGATTAGTGTAGATGCTGCTTATGGAAGGGTAGATTCTCTATCACATGTGAAAATTATAAGCCTCACCTCCCACCTCTTGGCAGCCACTGAGTTGCCTGGTGACTACAGTGCCATATGCCCAAGACCCAATGGAAGGTCTCTGTCAGGAGCAGGACCACAGTAAAGAGGAGATATGTTTAGATCCAGCCATCAGCCAGAGGAGGACTGGAAGGACCTAATGCCACAATACATTTGTTAAATCTTTAAGATGCTCCAAGATTCTACTTTTGTGACAGCAGACTAACACAGGTCCTCCTCTAGAAAATCTTACATAGGAATAATATGGATTTTTAGATTAGGAAACCACAGGGCTGACACTGGACCTATGAGGAATAAACAGCTTGAAGTGGCATTTAGTTACTGGTATACGTACTGCAATCCAGTTAAACTCTTCCATTCAACCTGTCTCCTCCCCCAATAGTCAAATATAGATTTAGACAAGAGCATCAAATTCCAGTGGTGTCTCTTGGTAGAATTTGTAACTTCCTGCACACTGAGCATGAAGAGACCCGGCACATCCAGAGTTTCTGCTGACTTGATCTTCTCTTCACTTCCCTGTCTTTACGCTGAGCAATAGGTTTCGATCTATTTAAACTTCTTATCCTGTACTAATGAAAACTTTATTTTTTAAAAACAAACCCTGACATCTAAATAACCAGTTCTTTCATAGTATGCAGAGTTCTGCTGATCTACAAACAGCAATAAGACTTACATTTAGAGGGCATAAAACCTTTTGGGAAGCCCTAAAATATCCCCTAAGTAGGTCAGCTCCATGACCTGGATCTGTACTTTTAATACAGGAGTAGCCTATATTCTCACTCACTGTTTGCAGAGGAAGAATCAGTTTCGGGCTACAGATTTATTTTTAGCTGCTGAAATATGAGACTTGGATGAGATTTTGTAAGGAGAAAAATTGTGAAATTGACCAGGATGGATCCTCTGATTTCAAAATGTCAAGTATATGCCATTGGGTCTAAACAGAAAGTCACTCCAGAAAGGGATTTTGTACGGCAGAATTTCAAAGCCAGCTTTTCAAGCAGAAATACTTCCTTTGTTTCTTATGATCTTTTGGGGGTTATTAATCAAAGGAGATTTAGACAAATATTATTTCCTGGAAGAAATATTTTTTCTTTGATTTCCCATTCTACAATCATCTGCATGCAATCCTGCTCACTGTTATCTGTGGATAAACCCTGTTCTAATTCTCTGATGTAATGTTGCAGTGTCTTTTTTTGTAATCTCAAAATGACTGATAAACTGTTTACACCTGCCTAAGGTGGCTGCACGGGAAAAGAGGGAGGGGTGCTAGACACAAATGGCCCAGGGCTGTTACTGACTCCTTTAGGTGGCTGCAAACTTGACAGAAGACTTATGCAACTTCATGTATCCCACTTAGAAAATGTAAAGCATTTTCATGAAATGCTCTCTGTTGTGAACACATGGATGGCACATAGCCATCTGGTATGCTGGTTAAGAACCTACCTGCCTGCGCGTTGTCTCACCGGTGTGGTACATGTTCTGGTTATCTCGCACTTGGACTACTGCAATGTGCTCTATGTGGGGCTACCTTTGAAGGCGACTTGGAAACTACAGCTAATCCAGAATGTGGCTGCCAGACTGGCGACTGGGAGTGGCCACTGGAACCATATAACACCAGTCCTAAAATACCTACATTGGCTCCCAGTACATTTCTGAGCACAATTCAAAGTGTTGGTGCTGACCTTTAAAACCCTAAACAGCTTCTGCCCTGTATACCTAAAGGAGCGTCTCCACTCCCCATCATTCAGCTCCAAGGGCCTTCTGGTGGTTCCTTCACTGCAAGAAGTGAAGTTACAGGGAGCTAGGCTGAGGGCCTTCTCGGTAGTCATGCCTGCCCAGTGGAACGCCTCCTGTCAGATGTCAAGGAAATAAACATCTGACTTTTAGAAGACATCTAAAGGCAGTTCTGTATAGGGAAGTTTTTAATGTTTGATGTTTTACTGTGGTTTTATAAATTGTTGGAAGTTGCCCAGAGTGGCTGGGGCAGCCTAGTCAGATGGGCGGCATAACAACAACAACAACAACAATGTTCAGAGGTGGGAAAGGGTTGAACTCTGGAGAACCACGTATTCAACCCTCACCCTCACTGTCATTCACAAAAAAAAAACAGCTTTTCCCTGACTGCCCTGTATGAGAGATTGTCAGGAACATATGTCATTCTCTGAGGCAAGATGTATACAATGTAGGAAACGGAAAGGGAAGGTAGTTCGTAGCTGTGCAAAAAAAGTCCCCAAATGGCATGTCTATCACCACATTAGATAGAGGATGCTGTGAACATAAAAGGTCACAAGATGGATGGGAACATTTCAGAATCCGAAACATACAAAGAGAGCTAGAATTGTGTGAATATGTACACCATGCAGAAAACAACAACAGAGGCTTCAAACAAGGAGCCTGCAAAGGATTGAAAGTTGTATGTAGATGCCATTGGACAGACACAAAGAAGTGATGCAAAGGAACAGCTTAGCCTCTGATAATATATTTAAATCACCTTCCCTTAATAGAGAATAAAGGCTTGTCCCCTATTAAAGCAATCCAGGAACCTAGAATTACAGCTTCTCCTAGTATGGGAATTGGCTATACTGTACAGCTTTCTTCTTCTTTTATAACTTCAGTGCACTCTTCTTTCATTCACTTCCCAAAATTGTGTGCTGTGAATGCTCACCGCCCCCCATGGAACCTCATTCTAGTAATGGGGAGGATGGGGGTCAGTGCTTAATAATTTCTAAAGAAAGAAGATCTAGACTTTAATTTGCATGGGACATATTCCACACATGCACAAGCCCCAGTTCTAACAGTGTGGAGAAGGGGAGGCTGCAAATGCTCAGCCGTAAGAGGATAGCATTCTGCATATGCTGAGATGCACACTCTTTATTAAGTAACTAAATTCTTATTTCTGCCTAAGAATTGTGTGCCATGCACTCACTGACTGCTGAACATTTACTGCTGTGCCTCAGTGTTCTTCAGTTATAAAACGGGACCTATGTTCTCCCCAAAAGCAGTAATGTCCACTCCTGCACCAGTGTTCCTGTTTGCATCTTGCAATCTTGGCAGGGATTTGAAATCCACATACAATGTAAATTTGCATACAATATTGTTCACATATTAGAAACATGCTTAGAATAAATGATCCAGATTCCTGAAGTCCCAGCAGGTATCTGCTTGGTACTATTCTGCTAATAACAGCTTTTAAATGGTCCATCAATTTTCCAAAAAGTTTTTCCTTCACGAGATGAGCTGCATATTTATTTGGAAAGGAAAAGCTGTTGAATTGATGGCTGCTGATAAACTGTATGTTAAAGGAAAACAGTTTATGTCTGTTATATGGGCAATACAGGCAAGAAAATGTGCAGTGTAACTAGAAAGAAGCAAATGTAATTTCTCTTTGACTGCTGTCCATTTTCCATTTATTTATTTTACATTTCAACCCCCCCCCCATCAAAGGAGCTTCCCCTTTTTTCCTCTTAACAACAACAACCTCACATCCGTGAGGGAGTTTAGGTTGGGAGGTAGTGACTGGTCCCAATTCATCCATGGCTGAGTAGGGATTTGAATGTAGATTGCCACAGTCCTAGTCAGACACACTCACCGCTAAACTACGTCAACCATCTGTGACATTTATCTTGAACTTTCTACTTTGTGGCAGGCTTTGGACTGCAGATTATGACACTGAGGGGGTCTGTTGCTTGTGCGCGCGTGTCTGTGCATTTCTTCTTTGTCTGGAGAGATGCTAGAGTGGCGAGAGGCTTTGGAGATCACAGCTCCTTTCATTCCTTTTTTGAAAAATGCCCTTGAAATGCTTTTTATCTTCAAAGCATTTTCAAATTCTGCTGTAGCTTCAGTGCAAATACTAGGCCTGCCTAAGCAGCTGACCTACCAAGCCTGGCTTTCAAATAAAGCCGCACTGATGCAGGTTGTTGCGGTCTCACCCACTTTCCACACCTATTCTCCTTCACTTTGTTTATTTCTAGATTTTGCAGCTTGCAGAGATAAGCGGCTAAAAGGATAGATGTGGCTTGGGCCTAGTAACAGTGGGACATAGCAGAGGCCACACTTTAGCACAGGTTAGGCAGAATAAGACCAAATGATTTCAAAGTGGGCTTAAAGTACATCTAACTCTGTGCTGGGTTGCGATCAGCATGTGTAAATTGCTTCATGATAGATGCCTCCAGTGATTCCAGTGTCTCTCTGCGGGTGGCATCCAGCAGGAGGTCAGCAGAGGCTGTCAGTGCTGAGCAGAAGGTTATCTGCACTTCATACAATCCCAGCCACCTGCTCCACTGCTGCAAAGCGGGCTTGGAGTGGATTGGTTTTCAAATTAGGTACGACCTCAACAAAATAAAAATTAACAACAACAACAACTTAATGCCATATAGCAGGGGTTCCCAAACTGGGGTCCTCAAACTTCATTCAGGTGCCCCACAGCATGTCTTGGGTTACAGACGCTTCAGGTTACAGATGCTTCAGCTTACAGACTCCGCTAACCCAGAAATAGTACCTCGGGTTAAGAACTTTGCTTTAGGATGAGAACAGAAGTCGCGCGGCGGCAGCAGGAAGCCCCATTCGCTAAAGTGGTACCTCAGGTTAAGAACAATTTCAGGTTAAGAACGGACCTCCAGAACGAATTAAGTTCTTAACCTGAGGTACCACTGTATTTGTGAATGAAGACAACAAATAGCGTATCCATTGCATTAAATATCCATAATCATTTCTAATTCAAAGTGTTGGTGCTGACCTTTAAAGCCCTAAACGGCCTCAGTCCTAAAGGAGTGTCTCCACCCCCATCGTTCAGGCTGGACACTGAGATCCAGCCCTGAGGGCCTTCTGGCAGTTCTCTCACTGTGAGAAGTGAGGTTACAGGGAACCAGGCAGAGGGCCTACTCGGTAGTGGTACCTGCCTTGTGGAGCGCCCTTCCAGCAAATGTGAATAAGCAACTATCTTACTTTTAAAAGACATCTGAAGGCAGCCCTGTTTAGGGAAGTTTTTAATGTTTAATGCTGTATTGTGTTTTTAATATTCGGTTGGGAGCTGCTCAGAGTGGCTGGGGAAACCCAGCCAGATGGGTGGGGTATAAATAAATTATTATTATTATTATTATTATTATTATTATTAATTGTTCCTTCTATTTTTTATATTTTCTTTATAGGAATTAAAAGAAGCAATAAAAATACAATTAAAAATTGCATAGCATCTAGCACCACACAATCCAATCGATACACAAGGTGGGGGGGGGGGAATAATTAAGTAGTCCTCCAAGACCCCCAGCAATTTTCAAATGGTCCGTGGGAGGGAAAAAACACATTTGGGATCCAGTACCATAGAGTACTTCTTTTACAGTTGCATTACTCCTCCCCTGCTTCAAGATTACAGCAGCAGAAACACAGCAGTATTTGAGTCTTTTTCAGATATTCTGCTTTGGTAACATATAGGGTATGTGGCAGGTTCTGCTCTCAACCTGCACACATTGATTTAAACATTAGAGCATCTGCAGAGACATCAGGGAATGGCTGTACACTGAGGAGTGGGCGGTACTTGAGACTGACTTGAAAGAAGGGATCAGTGAATGGGGGCAGGATGTAACAGCTGGGAGATTAGAGTCAGAGGCAGCAGAAGTGGCAGTACTGGAGAATGAACAACAGGCACACAAGTTGATGGAGTCAAGGGCTTCCACACCTCCTCCTGCCCCCACCTCTCCTGCTCCACTGTCTCACAGGACCAGAGGAGGACTGAAGAGGGAGGAGCACAGGGTTACATGCAGGCGGAGTCTTTGCCTGCTTGTACGCAGCTCGAATAGGGGAGATACATAAGCCAAGGTCGGGGTGGGTTCTCTCTGCTGCGGCAACTGCCTCATCGGGTGCACACCTAGGAGTAACTGAGAGTCATAGAACTGACATGAATTTCCCTAACTTCTAAGTGTACTTTTGACGATAAAGAATTAATTCCTCACTCTGGACAGTCTGTGCTTGCCAGTGCGTGACAACCTACAAATGCTGAAATGAATGCCCAGGGGGTCTATTGCCTTGATATTTGTTCTGTCTGCTTAGAAAAGGGCTGTAGTAAGAAGGAGCAGAAGATACGTCAGAATCTACAGTACTAGTAGATTGCTATATAATTTGCATTAGATCAGCAAAGGTTTCTGACTCTCGAATATTTAAGAACAGCAACAGCTAAGATACTTATTTAAAAATAAATAAACATCTGAAATTAAGTTAACTTGAGGTAAAACTAGGAGGGTATTTTTGTTCAAAGGGCTACAAGCTCAGTTCTGTTGCTAAAACAAATTCTAGAGTCACCCTGTAGTTTAATTGTAAGAGTGTACCATCCCATCCCCATAGCCATTGCTTTACACATGGCTCTGGTACGTAGACCTCAGGGTATTACTAAAGAACAAAGCAGATCCCACATACCTGACCTGCCCAACACTGGCTATAGTATTTAGAACTTTCTGCACACTGTGACCACAACTCAGAATAAATTGATTTTTCAGAAATATGTCAGGGAAATATAACCTCTCTTTCATTTAGGTTCTTTCCAAAACACACGTGATTGATTTAATAAATGTTTGGTGCTAACGCTAAACTACTAGGTGCCAGCCTTGGGCAGAATTTAGAAAACGTATCAAATTCCTAAACCCAGCTTTTTTAAACACCTGGACAACCAGATGCCTGGGATTAACTATTTACTTACTGCTTTGATTTTTAAGCCTCTTCTTAGCCACGTTCTCAAAGCAGAGGACATTACAATGCATATATTAAAGCCACCAAACACTTCTAGCCCTGTTTATGATTCAGATTTACTCGGATTTTTTCCTTAAGAAAACATGAAAATATGTTCAGGGAAAACAAGGGATAATTGGAATTGTTCTGCATTGCAGGCGTCATAAAAGAGAGGCAGGAACTGTAACCCACCCAGTCTTTTCGTGCTGCTGCCTGTTGTGCTCACAGTGAACAGTGCAGATCTTTTCAGGAAGTAAACAGGTCTTCAGAGATTTGTCATACGTGGTGGGAAAAAGTCTATCTTATTCAGAAATTAGCACATCACTACGTGCATTTATTTGAATGGCAGAAGAGAGTTTATACACACATTCCTGTATGCTCCTACATGGTGACCAATCCACGTGACTGGGAACCCTGCAAAACATAGCCATTCTTCAGATATTTAAATGCATACATAGGGGGCAGAGCTCTGAAATGCTGCTGCATTTTATTCACACTGTTTCTATACAGATCAAATGCCTGTAATGGCTATTCTTTCTGAGTGAAGAGCTTGCATTTTTGAATTCATTTGCCAATGCATGGGAGGAAATACTATGATTCTATGATGATGCAGTAAGTTCCTGGTTCAAACGTCACTTCTGCCATAAACTCACTGCATGGCCTTAGACAAGCACTGTCTCTTGGCCTCAGCCCTAATTTGTAATATGGGGATAAAAATACTGACATACCTTGCAAGGTTGTTGCATGAATTACAGAGTTGACATATGTGAAGGATTGAAAAAAATAAATCATTATTACTATTAAAGCTTAGAACTAGGAGAGTTGAAAGATCTCCTCACCCCTTATATACCCAATTAGTCACTGTCTGTTCTGCTCAGTGGAGGAATTAGGTCTTTAGTGTTGTGGCACCTATGCTTTTGAATTCCCACCTCATGAATATTACAAAGGATCTGCCTCTGTTGTATTTTTGTTGGGTTCTAAAAAACTCCATCTTCCAACAAACCTTTTTAGTTGAGATTGTCCCAAGTATGCATCTGTGTTGGAATTGTTTCAAAAAATGTTTTAAATATCTTGTTTGCTATCCTGGGCTCCTTTGGAAGGAAAAAAATAACAATAATTTTAGTTTAGTTTTTATTTTAATTTTTATTACTACTGTTACTGCATCATGAGTATTTTCTAAGCAGCATTTTAGAGAACCTTTTTCTCTGCTGGACTTCTGGGTTGGCGCCATCAGCAATGGCGGAATTCCTCTGACCGGGAGGAATTTGCCCCGTGGGAAATCGGGTCTGGCCGCCACGGCAAAGGCGGAGACCCATAAAAATCACAGGCGGGAGAAGCCTGTGAACGTGGGATTCGACGGGCACCTTCTGCGCCTCCCCTACTCGCGGGGAAACCCATTTTCGGGGCTCCGGAGCGACGTGGGGTGAGTGGCGCGGTGCTTTGAATCATCTGCTTCTTCCACGGAGCGAAGCTGCACAGCCGTTGCCGGAGAGCGCTGACTTTTTCCTGTGGACAATTTGATTTTAAAGTAACTACCCGTGAGTAGAGCTGAAACGGGAGAATTGGATATCTAAAAGTATAATTTGGTATCGAAGCGGGGAGGTTCAAAACAGGAAGTCTGCCTTCCCCTTTTGTAAATAGACTGAGGCAATGCAGTTGCAAGCTGGAGTCCTGGAAAGTCTTTTGTAAAAGATTAAATTTCCATCGGTAAAGAACAAAACCCCCCTTTGGAGGCAGGAGAAGAGGGGGGGGAGTTGTGGACTGAATATGCCTGCAGGAGAAAGCGAAGAGATCTAAAACACCGCCGCTCTGACCCTGGAAACGGGCTGCTAGTAGAACTGACGTATTTTGGAATGTTCATTGACAGTGCTTAGAACGTTCATTGACAGCTAGTTAAACAAGAGAAATACATTGTTTCTACTGTTTCCGGCTGCTTTAAAAAGGAGTAAAAGTAACTGAAAATTGAAACTAACTTGAAACTAATTTTCGGATTGTTTAAAAGAGGATATTATTGACTATTACAAATAGAAACTGTTTCCCCCTAGTGGAAGCCTTTGAAACCGGTTGCTTTACAAGAGTTGGGTTAGGGAAATTTCCAGCTGCAAGTTAAAAACCGTGAGACTCTGGGACTGACCTTGAATCTTTTAAGTGTTATGGTTAATGGAAGAGGAAAAACAGACCAGTCAACTGCTGACAAAACACTAAGGTCTGGGAGGACTTGGCAACAATCCAGGAGAGGTCCACCATCAGGCCCCCCTGCTTTTTTTTGTTGCAGCCTTTGTACCAGTATATGTAAAACCAAGAGAAATGTTGACAGAAGAGGCTCTAGTGGCTGCATTATTTAAGATAAATGATTCATTGGACCAGCTTCACAGGAAAATGGACACGATAAATGCGAAAGTGGATGTTTCAATCATTAAAACTAACTTAAATATAGAAAGTATAAATAATACTAATATAGAAACTACCCAGAAATTGACACAGGAACCTATTTCGATACGGCAAACTGCGGAGGAGGCCAGGGAAAAAGCTGTTGTTGCTGAATGTAAAGAAACACAACTGGAGAGAAAGAGCAAGAGAGCCCCAGCCCTACAGAAGCAACTTGATGAATATAAGTTGACGCTTGCTATGACTGAACTTAAAGAAAAACAGACGAATTTGAGGATTAGAGTTCACCTTTGGTGGACATGCCCAAGGATTAAGACACTTTGGGAGATGATTCATAATGAAATGAAAAAGGTATTTAAATATACCTTTTTGAAGAAACCAGAGGCCTTTCTCCCAGGCATGGTCGGCCAATTGGTGTTAAAGAAGGATAGAACTTTTTTCACGTATGTAACAATAGCAGCAAGAATACTCATTGTGAAGTACTGGAAGACACAAGATTTATCTATCCGGGAAGAATGGCAGATGAAGTTGATGGACTATATGGAATTGGCGGAAACGACTGGCAGAAATCCGAGTCCAGGGAGAAGAGTCGGTGGAAGAAGACTGGAAAATGTTTAAGACTATTTTTAGAAATATTGTAAAAATAATGAATGTTAGAAAAATGTTGGAATGAAGTTATATGGCTTTAGTAGAAATGCTATAAGGAATTAAGTATAAATAGACTAATAGAGTATTAAAGGGAAAAATAAGATTAGAATATGTTAAGATAATTATAGGATAGAAAACAGAGGAAGATGGAAAGGAATTGCTGAAACAATTAATAGAAGTGGAATACAAAAAGGGAGGTGTGAGGAGGTCGTGGAAATAAGGGAATGAAAGTTAAGATATTGAAATTGTTTTGTGTTTTAAATGGTTTGCGTCTTGTTTTGTTAATCTTATGTTTTTTCTTTTCTTTTCTTTGCTTTTTCTTTTTCTTTTTTGTTTTTTCTGTTTTATTGTGTTTAAATGGTTGGAAATTAATAAATATTATTTTTTATTAAAAAAAATAGAGAACCTTTCTCTGCTGACTGCCTTGGAAAACACCATCCCTTTATGAAGATATTACACTGTACTTTAGATCCTAAGGGTCTAATTTAGATTAGAAATGCCTAAGATTAAAACATACATTTAAGAAAATTTCTCACTCAGATTTTGTGGGTGCTGCTGTTATTGTCTTTAGCTCCCAGGATCATTCTTTGGAGTTTTATAAGCTCTTTTCTGGCTTCATCAGGAGTTGCTGGGTTGTTGTTTTTTAATGATCCATGTCCTTGTGAGTTAGCAGGGAGACTGCATCAAAAACTCTCCTGTAAATCAATGTCTATCACTTCCTGATGGGGAAATTAAGGCTGCAATCCTAAACACACCAGGAAAGATGCATAGGATTTTACTGCAAGTCATTTCCCCTCCACAAGTGACCCCTACAGGCTGCATCCAAGTCCCCTGGATGGCAGTAGTTTTGTTTTCGTCCCACCCTTTTCAGCTCTACTGAGATGTCTATATGATGCTGACATGATGAGACAAATTAGATGGCTGCAGCCTCTGGAGCTGCTGTTATATGGGCAAAAGCTAATTAATTGAAACATTAAAAGAATTTGATAACAAACAAAATGCAGGATTAGGAGGGAGGGCTTTCAAACAGATTTTCCTAGGATTGCCCTAGAGAAATAATTTTCTTAGCAAGAAGAAGAGCTTACAACTCAATTCACCGTCTAAGAAAGAGGACGAGGTGCTGAAGGTGAAACAGGCATGAATTAGGTAAAATCCTTCAGAAGTGGATTCAACCTGTGTCAAACTGTTTGAGGGATATGTGCAAAAACATGGACTGAATCGCTTGCAATGAAGGGCATATTAGAAAGATTTTTAATAAGCAAGTTCCTTGGAAGAAGAGTGGGGGCAATGCAATTTCAACATATAATTTTATTATGCATACTTGCTTTAAAAGGGTTGCTTTCACTTATATTTTGACAAATTTTATGTTAATTTGTTCTTAGTGTTTGATTTGATTGTATTTTTAGTGACTATTGTTGGGAATCAGAGGGGGCAGGGCAGGGCCACGGTGCAGAAGAAGCAGAGGCAGTCTGGCTGGCTGGCAGCTAGATAAAGGCAAAGCATGCAGAGCAGCAGCTGCAGAAGGTCCTTGGGAGATTAAGGACAAGAAGAAGGAGAACTTGGGACACCATCAGAGGGAAGTGTAAGTGAAGCTGAGCATTTCCAGAGAGAAACTCACAGAGTCGGGAAGGGATGAACAGAGATAAAAGAGGCAGAAGAGATAAATAAAGCAAAGTTGGTGTGGAAAAGGTTGCCAGGGGGCAGAGGGAGGAAGAAGGCAAGGGAGCCAGAAGTAACCAGGAAAGTCTTATCCCAAATGGACTTCTGATGGATTAGAGGGGAAAATAATGAATTATGAGCAGTGACACACACCAGCCCAGGGTTGAGGCCAGAAGCAGGTGCTGGACAGAGGTTTGTTATATGGAATTCTTAAGTAATAGTAGCTTGAGTGGGAGGAATTTCAGTTAAGAAGAGATCCTGTGATCCAACTCCAAACTTGGTTTCAGGGCAAGGTTCTGGTGTTTTGAGGATTTTTGCACCCTTTGGTTTGATGGCTTCGCAACTATTTTATGCTGCTTTATTAGAGGTTCTGGTTAATTAAGAAGGGTATAAATTTTGCTTAAATAAAGAAGAATGAAAATTGAGTCAAAAGTAACAAATACCATCCTAGGTTCTTTTAAATTTGAAATAAATCAAAATACCTTCTTCTGAAAGGAAAGGCACCGGAGTCAGGTGCAGAGTTAAATGCTACAGTAGAGCTATCTGATTATGATCCGTGTGTTGCCAGTATCCACAGCATCAAGAGGATGAGGCAGGCAAGGCTAGCCAGCAGTTGCAGCACTATGGACAGCTCCTAAGAAGGCATTGCAAAAGCTCCTTATGGGCCTCTGCTTTCAGCCACCTCCTCCTAAATTCCACCCTAATGGAGATTCTTAAATGGTCAATTCCATGGCCTGAAGATGGGGACTTCTCCTCCTCCTCCTATTTGTGGCCACTCCCTGAGCTGTTGGACAGGCATAGTAGTTTAGGAGGCAGTCAACTTAGCTGGCTCAGGGGGACATTTTGTTCTAGTTCTGCAGGCCCCTAGTTCTGTGTGTGTGTCCAGGCTCAAGCTTTGTGACAGGAGTATGGTTCACTCCTCCAGGAAGTTGCACAGAAGGCTCATTCAGCTGGCTCATCTCAAGGGCTCTGTACCCCTCCTCATCTCATCCAGGGTCTGATCTGGGAGTTCAAATTGACCTCAACCCAGGATGACCCAGAACTGACCTAACCCAGATCTGGGCCCCACAACACACCTTCAATTGGTTGGGTTTGCTCTCAACAACCATCACATATAGCCTGATCTGATTGGCTACATATTCAGTATGTGATTCCTGATTAGACGGGATCACTTTAAAAAAGAGAAATAAGCCCTAGTATGGGGGCAATGGTGAAGAAACAGTAACAGGAAAAACAAATTGCAACAAATGATTTAAAAAACAATTGTCATTCATTACATATTTTTTTTTGGGTGGGGGGACTTGGTTCTCCATGGAAGCAGTACTTACTTTGACCCAGAAATGGAAAAGGATAACATCTAGTGTAGCCCTAATATATACAACTGTACAATACTTGAAGCATTAACTATGGTTGCCATTATTATTAATAATACCGGCTTAGCCTCCTAGTATTTTTTAAACTATCATCCAATACTGTCTCCCCCACTCCACACACACACACACACACACACACACTCCTTCTCCCTCCCTACATCTCTCCACACTTGCCAGCAAGTGATTCTGTAAGAAATCAATATTTTATGCAAGTGAAACTTTCATGTTAATGTTTGCAGAGAGCCTTATCATCCCTACCAGCTAGTGAGTCCCTGCAATGCAGGCTTCTATTAATTCTGTAAAAGGGAAAAAAGGGGGGAAAACAAAACAAGCCAGCAATCAATAGAGATTCCTTGTTCGTAATCCTCAGTAAAATTAGCACTTTGACAACCCTACCTCTAATCTCCTGGAAAGCAGAATTCCACCTCCTCTTTTTATATATATATAAAACAAATACAGTGGGGTTGTTTCAGATTCTTACTCAGTTTCTCTTTAACAAAACAAAACCCTCATGACAACAATCCCACCATGCCTTTCTGTATCGCCCTCCAGTTTGCATCTGCAGGATTTGTCCTCTCTGAAATCCAAACCAACTCTTTCTGGTTCCCACATGCTCAGGCAGCGGTAGGTGAGGCCAAAGGGAAGATGATTGACAACTTTTTTAGTGCTGGTGTAATATTTTCTTCTGGCTGCACTCCTGTACTTTAACAGATCTGTGACCTGCAGAAATTCTGCTTGTGAGTATTTTCAAATCACTGGATCTTCATGCAAGGCAAGCCCTAGTTTTAGGAAAAATGGGACAGCTGATTTTGGGTGTCATGAAAGGAGAGTTATATATCATTTTTATTCTCAAGAAGAGGTGCTTGTGGATTTTTTGTTATACCAAAATAATTTGGGCTACCACACACCTTGACTTGAGGGAGGGGCACCATTTCCTGTTGTGTTTCAGGTAGCAAAATGACTTGAGCCAGCTTTATATTTCAAGCTTGAAAAATATTATCTGCTAAATTTCTTCTAGCATTTGGAGAAGACCAAATACACACATGGAGAGAAAGAACATTAAGATGTGGAATTGCTCAGAGGCAGCTGTAAATATTGTCCTGTACATGTCATAGAACCCTTGATTCAAACATCCACCAGAAATCAGAAGGGAAAAATCATTGAACAGGGCCACATAACCAAAGGACAAGATATTGTGATCTGTCCAGTAACAGCATCCTGGCCCATGTATTCTGGCAGAGGGAAACAAAGACAACAAAATACATTCCAAGCAGTAGACACCCAAAAGAGAGGAAATATGAAACCAATTACCCCTTGCCCAAACTATACAACTTATGGTAGAGCTGTATTAGTTCCTTACACTTCTGCTAAAATTTATACGCCTAATTAGCCCCATGCATTCCTACTTAAACAATAACAGTTATTTATATGTATGAAGTAAAGTTGAAAGGGACTGTTCAGAGCAAGTTAGGTGTACCTAGGTCACACTGAAAGCAAAGGAACTGTGAGCACATGACTACATGTTGGAGGCAGGAGCATTGTGTGTGTGTATTTGATCTTACTTTTTCATGTGATGAAAATGCTGTTTGAATGCAGTGACTCATGGTAAGAGCTGGTGTTTACCATGCCAGAGTATACCCTTTCCTTTGGTGTGAAGGACCCCAGGGAGGATGCATGATTTGTGTGCAGAAAATCACAGGTTCAAGTCTTGGCATCTCTAGTTAAAAAGATAAGGTAGCAACTGATGGAAAAGATGCCAAGGCGCTGGAGAGACACTGTCAATCAGTAGACAATACTGATAGATGGATCAATAGTATGATCTCCTATAAGGCAGTTTCATACCTACGTTCCTATGGTTAACTCTGGCAGAATAAATATAAAAGTGTGTTGCAGGAGAGGAATCAAATGAGGCACCCTGCAATGTTATCAGTGTGTACTTGAACTAACACACACACACACTTTCAGCTTTAGCAGGCGGAGAAGCATGGGTCTGTTGTTAAAATGATAACACAAAAAGACTCAAGGTTTGCAGGTATGAGCTCCAGAAACATGGGAAGGAAAGGGCTCAAGGGAGTGCTATATTATTCACTGGTTTTATATACATGAATATTAGAGCAAATTCCAGAGGATGTAGCTGTGATTTACCTATCACTAGAGTTACAAAGAAAAGGAAAGAAAAACAGCCATTTGAGATACACCACAATATTTTATAGAACAGCAAGTGGTTACTTGTTAGTAATCTGTCAGATTCTGGGTGCAATTGCTCAAAAGTGCTCTGAATCACCTAACTGTACAAGTCGTATGTATCCCGCACAGGGAAGACTTCAACTGGCAGACAGGGTAGGCCTTGGCTTCAGGCATAGACAGTATACAGTGGTACCTCGGTTTATGAACTTAATCTGTTTCGGAAGTCCGTTCTTAAACTGAAACCATTCTTAAACCGAGGCACGCTTTCCCTAATGAGGCCTCCCGCTGCCAGTGCCCTTCCACCGTTAAGATTCCATTCTTAGACTGAGGTAAACTTCTCAAACTGGGACACTACTTCCAGTTTTGCGGAGTTCGTAAACCGAATTATTCTTAAACAGGACTGTTCTTAAACCAAGGTACCACTGTAGTAACATTAGCCACTCTAGTTCTGATACTAGGTCAGTGAAGTAGCTTAAGTGATTGTGCTGTTGGTGCAATGCCAGGTGATCCATATGCCCCACTTTCCTAAAAGGTGAGAAGTTCAGGGAAAGTGCCAAAGAGTTTAGTTTCCTTTTAGATCAGACAGTGCACACTGAAGATCTGCATCATCTCTGTTTTATCTACAAGTGAGCAAGCTGTGCATGCATGGAAGCAAATGGGGTTTCAGACAGGCAGCAAAACCACAGATCCTGCATTAGTTCCAAAGAGAGCAACAAAACACCAATAATGCTGCAGTTTTAGCCAACCCCAGCTAACCCCTCCCAGCTCAATGTCTGTCCGCTGTAGTGTTTCCCAACTCAAAGCTGAAAAATGGCTACTATTCTTATCCCCCCGCCCCACCACATCATCAAAATTGGCCTCAAACTCCACTTGGCGGATAAATTGTTAATCCAGAAAAGCATTACATCATCCCTGTATATTCAGGAAACATCAAATGATCATCTCTATTAGCTATCCGCCACCAGCTTCTAGCCAGTTCAGCCCCCACTTGAAATATGCATTTTCTTTTGTGGTGCCTGGAATACTAGGTCTCCATTCTTTCTTGTCTTCTTTTTATGCACTCAGAATTTCTGTGAATAACATCCCAACTGTAATCTCTATTAATAACAACTGCTCCTTGTATTTGCGCTCTAAGTTATTATTAGTTTTCCCAAATTATTGGAATTTAGATTTTTTTAAAAAAAAAAAACCCTGGTGACTGGGACATGCTTTAGAAGGTGTTGGCAGGTTTGACAAAAGAGTCGATGTAGAGTAGTGGTTAGAGTGTTGGACTGAGACTAGGAAGACCCAGGTTCAAATCGCCACTCAGCTACGAAGCTCTCTGGGGTCAGTCCCTTTCTCTCAGCTAACCTACCTTGCAGGACTGTTGTGAGGGGGGGAAGTGGGGAGGAGAACCACGTATGTAACCTTGAGCTCCTTTGTTGAAGAGAAGCAGGATATAAATGCAGTTAATAATATTAGTGAGCTCAAGTAGAATTTGTTTGGGACAATGAGGGGCCCATAGACACAGTATGGAGTCTTCCATCCTCCAAGGTGAGGCAGTCAAGGTAGTCATCACTGGGCGAGGGTGATGGCTTGCTAGCAGGATGAAGAGTGGGGACGGATAGCATAGTTATTGTACCTAACCAGGGACAAATAATGGGATCAGGTTCAGAATATAGGGAGCTTCCTCACACCAAGTCAGACCATTGATCCATCTAGCTTGGTATTGTCTACAATGACTAGAGGTGGCTCTCCAGGGTTTCAGGCATGAGTCATTACCAGCCTTACTTGATGTTGCCACAGTCTGAGGTCTGGGACATTTTGCATGCAGTGAGTGTCATCTACCACTGAACTGTGGCCCTTCCCCATTTCTTACTCAGGTACATAAAAAGGCCAAGCTGATGTGTCAAGGATTACTTCCTCGGAGGGGAAAGGCAACTGACCTCTGGGGCAGAGGAGACAACTGACAACAGAGGGAGCTTCTTGAGTAAAAAGATTGAGGATCGATTGCTTGAAGTGTAGGCCCTGCATGTGTGGGTGATGTTTCAGGACTCTGACTTAATAAAAGAGCTAACAGGGGATGCAAATGGGTTACAGTCTCTCATATGGAGAGACAAATTATGGAGGTGGCGATGAAAGGGAGCTGCATTTTCCTGCAGGCTTTCAAATTTCAGACAGCAGCTGGAATCAGCTGGACATATCTCTGTACAGTCCATGTTTTCAAAGCAACAGCCAGAGAAAAAGCAAACACAGTGTCTGGATTTTTACAGTCCTTTCAGTGAGGATTGAAGGAAATAGAGACAGATCCTAAATATATGTCACTCCAGGGAATTACAGCCTATTTGGAGCTTGCCAAATTATTCAGCAAATATATTCATCTGATAGTACAACAAGGAATAACAAATTATTATACTGATATTATATGATCAGCTACCAAATGCCTGATGTGATTAATGGTGTGGGCCAACTCTTCTCATACACTTGTTGGTAAGTAACTCATTTTCCTTGACATTGACGTATTAGTTTTGCTTCTGAAATAGCGATCTGATATCATCAGGCAGTGTCTGCTGACAGCAGCATGCCCTGTAATTAAGAATGCAACATTATTTCTGCAATGTACCCTTGTTTACATGCATGCTCATAACTTTACACATATATTAGTTAGGAGGCATTAATAGTAGCTCCCATATTATACTTGCATCAAAGCATTTCCATTTTAATACATCCCAAAGCAGGTCATGCACTGGCATAGAGGCCAGCTTTACACTAATCTCATTGCATTAGGAGAGCCTAGGATGGGAAAAGGAAGTATCAGTGGGATGATCATTGCTCTGTTCACCTTTAACCCAAATCTGCTTGATGTTTGCTCCTAGTTTTTTAAGTTCTCCATAACAACTACAATCTACATTTTTTTGACATCATTGACATATTATTAATACAGGATGATCTTGAGTTTTTCACTCACTTCCTTGAAATCAGCAACATAACACTTAAAATCCCATTAAAAGATTAACCTCCTATCACAGCCTCTAAGCAGTTTCAGCACCGTAAAGATGACAGGGACTTGGGAAAGGAAGCAAGTTGCATAATGTTGTTCAACCTATTATGCTACCTGAATTCAAGTAAATTCCTCCTTGTGTCCCTTATGACAGAGTTGAATAGAAACACAGTCTGAGGAATGTGCCAGATCTGTATGGTTTGATATGCAGAAGTAATTACATTTGTCCAAAAGCATGATGGAGATAAAAACAAAAAGGCAATTACTTTTATGGGGCCAAGCTTACAGAGCATACAGGCATAACATGTTCTTCTTATTCATTTTTCAAATGACCTGTTTAGCAGACACATTCCAGTAGTAATACTTGGATCAAATGAAAATCAAGCAGCTAAACTTTTCTTTGACTATACCTCTTCGGGCAGTTGGAAAAGCTGTAATGGAAGCTGGACTTTTACAGCAAACCAAGGCAACTGAAATGGCAGGCAATTTTGAAAAAAAAAATATTTACCCCAAATCTTAAAGGCACGCTCTTTCCTGTTCCAAGCATACTCATGTCCTCCCATTTGAATTTAGAGAGATATTTCTGTCCATCTCATGTTCTCTGACCAGTCAGCTCTCTGCAGCACTCAACCAGTCCCAACCCAAAAGTATTGCTATGTTCAGGATGCCCCTCCTATCTGAATCAAGGCAGGGGAAAAAAAGATAAATAAATTTGTATTTTACTAGAGCTACTAGCTTCTAGCCTTGGTTATACAGATTGTCCCCACTCCTGCTGTCATGGTGGCAATCAAACCACAATATGTAACATTAGTAGTTTTGCTACCATGGTAGACCCTCTAGAGTCTAGCCAGATAGATGTGCCAGAATCATTTATCTATTATGAGTAGCTTCAGAGCCATTTCCTTGAGTGCCACACCTGCACAGTAGCAAAGGACAGGCTCTAACTTCCCTGACCATTCTTGCTGTACCTTTTACAATTTGTGTTTGCTAACGCTGTAGCAGTTCACCCTCGTTAAAAGCTAATTGAATTCATAGGATAAATATTCTGAGAGGGGAAGGAAGGCAGACTTCCTTCCTCCCTCAGCATGCTGGGACATGAATTTCCTTTTGGCCAGTAAGGAATGCTGTGAGCCTGGCAACTTGTTAGCACATATATATGATTAGGAGTACCATATAGAAATACAACCATATAGAAAGGTTGTGTGTTTCCAGCTTGATTTGACCTAGGAATATTTATTATGAAATTGTACTGATAGATGTTGACAGTTTGCTGATGAGGAGAAGCAGAGCAACTCCTTTTAGGGTTGCCATATTTCAAACAGGGAAAATCCAGACAGGAAAGTTGTTCAGATTTGGGGGGGGGGCAAATTGTTGAGTTTTTTTGGCAAAATCGCCCCCAAAATGCCATTTTTTGAGGTATTTTTTATGGAAGATCGGCTAAAACGGCACTGCTAATATGACTGCAATACATCTGGACTCTACATTAGGCATTTTTAAGAAAGAGACTGACAAAACTAGTGCTGTCTGTTCTGTATGTTCCTCCATACCAAATGAGTAGATGAGCAGCATAATGAAAAAGGAAGCTCCTCCACAGAGGATTCAGCTGTATGGTGTAAATGCAGCTCAGCAAAGCTTAGCAGGAAGAGGAGCAGACGGCTGAAAAGGGAACAAGTAGTAGCAACATACTGCAATATGAAACTGTACAAAACTACAGTACAGCATACTAAGCACCAGATCCTGTTAATTGTTCAGACAATCTGAGAATCAGTCACTTCACAAAATACCAAGAGGGAGATTTAGTTGACAAAACACTGTTATAAATGACAGCACTTTGTCAGAAAACATATCAATGAAAAATGCTGAGAATTTGTGGAAGACGCTAACAAGCTCCACAATGGATGTTCATGGCAAAGAGAATTATTTGTATACCTTTGTGGCTGCAGCTTTGGAGAGTAAGACTGAAGCATATTGGGAAAATGAATTAAATCTGGGTGAATCACTAAGAAATGTCATACTGGAGGCAAGCCGCTATAATTCAAGCTGCAGCCTTACAACTGCATGTCTACTGCAAAGTAAGCCACACTGAGTTCAGTAGGATTTACTCCCAGGAAAATGTGCATATAACTGCAGCCTTAGTATTCATTGGTCCTGTCTCTGCGCACACTGTGCTTTCATGCAGAAGACCTGTCATCGACTCCTCTATGATCAGAACGCGTCTCTTCCTTGATGTCTAATTACACAGCTTGTGCTGACCTCCATTTGATCTGGCATCCATTATAGCTTGTGAGCAACTCCCAGGAATGGCTTCCCCCTCATCTCTGATACAGCAGGGGATGTGGTGACAAGCCATGCAATTCAGTCAGTGCGTAATGTGTTTCCATGTACAATTCAATGACATGTCTCAGTGGCCCCGGAGCACAAATGGCTTCTTTTTCAACCTTATATTTAGTGACTCAATTAAGCCAAGTCCCCTGCTCCATATCTCCTATGTGAGGAATCCTCACTCCTCTGCACTCAAAAAAGGAAAAGGAGGGAAGGCACCCACACCAGAGGAAAACAAAGAAGAGATGGAGTCTTAAAGTTGCAAAAGATTTACCAGCCTGGTTAGTTTCAAATTTCTTCTCCCTCAGGAGCTCTTGGGTGAACATACTATGCCCTCAACAGGGCTGTATAACTAAATGAACATGATGTGCACCCAGGCAGCCCTGAGGAACAACATCTTCGAAATGCATCGGCTATTAAAATTTCTGCAATTAAATTTTACTGGAAGTGAATGGTACAGGAGGCCGTAAAATAATGTGGGAGCAAGAACTCAGTTTGAAACTTGAGGAAGATGAATGGTGCGCAATATGGAACAAACCCCCATTTAGGTCCATCTCACCTATATGGGTTCTTTGAAGAGAATGATAAAGGATTACACTGTTAGGAATTGATTATCCATATGCTAACTGCAGCCAGAGCCACCATAACCTGGTTTGGGAGTGAACTAGCCAGAGCAGATATTTCTCACTGGTACACAAAGGCATGGGAATCAGCACCACTAGATAAAATGACATATACACTGAGAGCCTCTGGAGGTTAAAAAAGAGTAAATTTTGTATTTTGTTCCATTAGGCCAGTGGTTTTCAACCAGCGTGGCGTGGCACCCTGGGGTGGGTTGAATGATGGTCAGGGGTGCCGTGGGCACCACTGCCCTGTGGCCTCTATCCCTCTTTCCTCCCCTCCCACCTCTGATGCCCTCTCATGTCTCTGCCTCCCAAAGGCTTGCATGTCTGTCTGTTGCAGTGGCCCTGGCTACAAGCTCCACAGGAGAATGGTGCCTCTGTGACTGGCCAGGGGCTGCTGGTTGCCAGGAGCTGAGGCGGACTTGGAGCAAGCAAGCAAGCAAGCAAGCAGGCAGGCGAGGGAGCCCAGCCAGCCAGCCTGCCATCCCTTGCTGTTGGGAATGGACCAAGAAGTCCCAGGCCCCCATGAGGCAGTGTGAGGAGGCACCTTTCTTTGGGGTGGGGGTGGGAGGCTGCCCAGAGGACTTCGAAGGAGAGGGGAGAGGAGAGGAGGCTGAGGGAACTCTCCACAAGGGAGGGTGTTTGAAAAGGGGCGAGAGGCTGCCAGCTCTGCAGACAAGGGGTGACATAACTGGGCTCCTGAGCTGCCGAAAGAATGCAGTTGGTCAAGGGAGCTGTGGACTTTAAAAAGTTGAAAACCTCTGCATTATGTTATATTTCATAGAATCATAGAATTGTACAGTTAAAAGGGACCCCAAGGACTTGGGGATAGAGAGGAAATCTTTCTTCTTTGCCTGTCTTGCTGGGCACTGTTGGTTCACTGGGGCTGAAAAGGTATGCTGTTCTTGGCCAAGCCCAGAGAGATAGCAATTCATAGGTATGTCTTTCCAACCTCTCTTTTTCTTTGTTGATCATGCTTGTGTGAGTGTTTCAGGGTATGTAGTTGCTTTTAAAAGTTGTCAGATATTCTAATTGTTTAAATGTTTTTAGATAGTTCTAAATTGTTTTTTAATTTTTTAATATTTTTTTTTATTTTAAATTGTACTGTTTGGTGTCTGCCACCCTGGACTCTTTTGAGAGAAGAAACAAATTCAATCAATCAGTCAGTCAATCAATCAATCAATCAATCAATCAATCAATCCATCAGTCAGTCAATCAATCAATCAATCAATCAATCAATCAATCAATCAATCTATGGCTTACCATAGTGGTTAAGATTGATTAAGCTGTGAGCTGAAAACCCTGGTATCAACTCTCAGCTTAATCAAGCATTCACAGGATGACTTTAGGCATAGACAGACCATTATTTATCAGTTACAGATGGGTAGCCGTGTTGGTCTGCCATAGTCAAAATAAAAAAATTCCTTCCTGTAGCACCTTAAAGACCAACTAAGTTAGTTCTTGGTATAAGCTTTCGTGTGCATGCACGAAAGCTTATACCAAGTATCTGAAGAAGTGTGCATGCACACGAAAGCTTATACCAAGAACTAACTTAGTTGGTCTTTAAGGTGCTACAGGAAGGAATTTCATTATTTATCAGTTCTGCTCCCCACGCTGCAAACCTCTAATATAGAGATAATAATATTTGCCTACCTTACATGTTATTGCAAGGCTAGTGATATGCATGAATACTGTTTGAATACTAAGTATTATTACGAATGTTTTATTACATGAACAACTCTTTGGAGGTTTGCGGAATGTTTTCAACTTGATTAGAGAGATCTTAGATAGAAACACAATTCCAGTGTTCAAGTCTACATTTTTAATACATGCCTCATGACATGGAACTTGCAACCTGTAAGTAGCACTTCTTGATCTAGTGCTCTCTGGTTTTTGTTTGCATTCAACTCTTCTCTACTGATTGTTCAAAGGGTGCATTTCTGAGCAAGAGCCACTGTTCTACTGAAACAGCTCTGTCTGAGGTTCAGTTGTGAGTATATTAACAACATTCGCCACTGTGTGTAAAAGTCATTGATGCAGATACATATTTACATCTCTGCACAGACATATAAAGTTGCATTCCTCTGAGGAATCAACTGTAAAATTATTTAATGGTGCACCTAGCTTCAATGAATACCCAGCAATTATCCAGGGTGCATTAACTACAAGTGCAGGGTATTAAACGAAATGCTGCAGATCCAGAGTCTAGATTTTGGGTACCCCATTGTATAACCATTGCCAGTTTCTGCCTCCATGTACTGCAGTAAAGCGAATAATGTGTGTGCCTTCTTCTGGGCAGAAAGCTGCAATCCTATATATGAGGACCCTGGCCTAACCTAGTGCCTTACATAAATGATTTCCACACATAATAACTTACTTTGGCCTTAGTTTTAACCAGGGGGTGGGGTAATGCATGTGCACTACTAATCCATGTGTTCCTGGGAGGAAAAATCATAGTGTGTATTATGAGTGGTGTCTTATGACACAATTTCCTGACTACCTTTTTTCCCTCCATGACCATCCCTTCTATTTTCTGATTCCTTGGCTAATTGTATGGGCTAGTTTAACTCCAGGTCTACCCTGCTTTTGACTTATGCATCAATGTATTTTAGGGCAGTCATCAGAGATATTCATAGTTAAAATTGTGTAGCACATTACCCATCAAACCATCAATAGAATACATCTGCAATGCATAGCTGTCAACTTACAGATTTAAAAATAAGGGACCAGCAGCCTCAAAAATAAGGGATCAGCAGCCAAAATAAGGGATTTTCCGAACACAGGTATGTTCGACTTCTGAGCCCCTCCGAGCCAAAGGCAGAAAACCCAGCCAGCAGCCAAACGAAGCCTCAAGCGGTGGTTCCCACAGCGCAGCAACCCGGCAAAGGGGACGCAGCAAGGAAAACCACAGTCACCTCTCTGCTAGGAAGCGCTGAGCAAAGGCGAGTCCCCAGGCAATGCGGCCAATTTGATTCGGCACAAGGCATGCAAGCTCCAGCCCCCAGTCGTTCTTAGACTCCTTATTGGGTGAGCAACGCAGCCAGGCAACACAGTTGGAGCCTCCCTCCTCCCTGGCCGACAGGGAGAGAGGGAGGGAGGGAGAGGAGCTGCTTCCTTTGAAACCCGGGGAATTTAAGGTACATCATCAATAAGGGACAGCAGCAGGACACAGCGCTGGGATAAGGGACTTTCCCGCCAAATAAGGGACAGTTGACAGCTATGCTGCAATGCCTAGTCAGATGCTGCAAGTCACTGCAAGTAATTAAACTGAGTGAGCAACAAAACAGAAGGGTTAGATTTAATCACACACATGTCTGTTTTTCTGTCAGACATGATGCTAGGAACTCTGACAGAACAGAATTTGTTCTGATGTATGCAAAGGGCTCCATATAAAATTTAAATTAATGCGCGTTGATGGCATGTGAAGTCTGCTGCTGCAGTGCTGCCACCCATCCCCTGCATTCATTTGTGCCAGCCAACAAGGTGTGAGTATACTACATGCATGGGTGTATAAAGAAGCATTGCTGAGTTCCCTAGGAACTAGGCAAAATGCTGAAGTCTTACCACTTCCTTGTTAGCTAAAGAGAGGAACACAAAAGGCCTGAGCACTTGCACCCGATAGCTTCAGATTGGGGTAGCCTTCCTGCCCACCCTCCTCCACCACAGCACTTGCCATTCAATCTGTGTGGTACATCAGTTGCAATACAAGATCCCCTGTAGGGAAATAACAACACTCTTTAGATATCTTTTCTGTAGTCACAGGTTTTTTTTAATCCTCACTTCCCATGGTGAATTGCTAGCAAGCTGTCTTTGTGAATTGGACGTATTCTATGGCCAGGATTAAGCTGAAAAAGGTTGCATTCCTCTGCTGTTTCTGCCGCAAGCGATAGGGGAAAAAACACCACCCAATGGTGTAGAAGGCAGGACACCTGCTGCATAGTAGATTGTACTTTCCCCTTGTTTGGGCTGCATGCCAGGAACACTGAACTATCAAAAGAGAACTCGCCCCTGCTCTAAACATGCAATTCCAGCCCTGTCTCCTACAGCATTATAGTTTCTCTTTCCTGTGGGTGGCCTTCAGGAGACCATTTTTTAAAGCTGCTTTTTGTGCTATTGGTCCATTAGGAAAAGATACTCCTGGTAAAAAGGTTTTTAAAGCACAGAAAGAATGACAATCTGACTGCTTAGTTCTACACATTCACTTAGGAAATGCTTGATTGCTCATACATTTCTTACATTTTATTTATTGTTAAAATATTTATACTGCATGAGGATACCAGTTTTTGGTTTTTTTTAGGTGAAGGCAGCAAGGCAACATTAGCATGGTTTTTGCAATGTGACCCAATACAATTTATTCTGCATTGTTACATTACTGGAGTGGCATGGGAGGGGACTACAGGAGGAGCAACCATGCTGTCAGGGATGGCACATCCCATTTCATCCAACCTAATGGCTGTGCAAGATTTACACACTATTCCTGTAACGTACAATTTAGTCACTTTCAGTTATAAGCCAGGACATGCATCACTGGGCAACTGCTGGGGCCCCAACAGGGCCTAGCATGGATGTGAACCGAGCTTTGGAACCCCCATACCAGTGGCTGCATCAGGTCGCCCCCAACCATTTTAATTACTCACAATGCCCCCAGCATAGTATCACTCTAGGCATTTTGGGAAATTAAAATGATGGGGAACTGAGCGCAGATCACAGCACTGCTGATGCTTCTGTCAACAGGTAAGCCTGCAGAGACAGTCTCATCTATGTAGCAGGGGCACCACCAGAGGGCAATGTGCTAATGAGGTGCTCAAACCTGAAGCCAGCCCTGAGCTAGGATGTAGGTGGCCTTGACATCAGGGTAAGAATATGCCAAGGAACCATACCAAAGCCTCATGCTGAACAAACCTGATTCTACCTATGGCTCAAGCCATGCTGGAGCCTCATGGCCCAACTTATGGGGCTACATTTCAGGTAAGGGGGTTGCAAAAGGGGCTGGGACAAAGCTAACACACATGCACACATGCAACACACAGCACACACTCATACAAGACACACACCCATACATACACCTCTGGTAGGGACCAATCATTAAGGGCCCCTACCAGCTGAGTGGCTGCAACAGAGTCTTCTTGATGGTGACCCCTCATCTAAGAATTCCTTCCCCATAACTGTTCACCTGGCACCTGCTTTAATCACCTTTTGTAGCCAAGCAACCCCTCTTTCGTTCTGTTTACCTGACCTCCCATCACCACCGTCACTGTGACGTACCAGGAGAGGTGGTGTGTGTGCAAGGTGGTGGTGAGGTCAACATGGTGCAAATACACCAGCAGAGCCAATCCAATCTTCCTGCCTGTGTGTTTGCACTGTGTTGACCTTACCACTGCCTCATTCTCCTTGCTGCCCTTCCAGTGTGCTACTGTAATGAATGGAGGTCATGTACGCCATGCCACTCCATCTCGCCAACCACTAATGGGTAGCAGACATTCAGATAGAGCTCTGTTAACTGTTACATGGGGTTCAGGCTGCACCATCATCTGCCCGATGGTGAAACATAACTGTGTTGGCCTCCCAACTCTAGGAATAGTAGAAACAGCTTTTACCCAGGTCTGTCTCTCCAGCCACAGACAAAACCCGCAGGTGCACTGATAGATGGAGAAACAGGAGTAGAAATTCAAGGAAAATGAGGACAGAATAGAGACTCTTAGATATGACAGCAATATAATGAGAATGTCTTTCAGCAACACAGATTTGTAACATCAATTTATCTCATGATAAGCAACCTTTCCTTACCTATTCTGGGGCTTTCAACTACTTAATGTGTGATGTCCCATGGCAACTGATTTCCGTACACCTTGGAGCCTGGATGAGTTTAACACCCTTTGGAATGGAGGGGGGCCTTGGACACTGGCTGAGAAGCAGAGCTTGTGAGGGTGCTACAGCTCCGATGACCTTGAAGTGAGAATCCAGCCTCATGAATTATTGCAAAGAAAATGTCTAATTAAATTTTGCTATTACTTTGCGTTGAAACAATTAAATGAGAAGAAGGGCCTGGGAAGAGAGTGAAGCAGCAGCAGCAGCTTTTCCTATCAACACTGGAGCTGCCTTTATCTTTCTGATTTTCACTTTTCTTCCTGTAGAACACTGTATTTTAATGTGGAAGATGCTTGATAACGCAGCGATAATAGTGCTTTAGAGTGCATTTGGTGCAGAGTCACACATGACACTAATGCCACAAGCCACTGACTCTTGTTCCAGGGTTTGGACCAAAGGCATCTAAGTCTATGACCTTGCTGAAGTGAAATTTGTCTAGGTATGGTCAGTGCCTGGATGGGTGACTACCTGGAATCCACTTGACAGAAGAAGGTAGGAGAATTGTAAGTAAAAAAATAAATCTCCCTCCTTCTTGCCTTTCAAAAAGTTAATATCTTATTTCTGTGATATTATTCTCAATTCCCTCTGCCTCTCTCCCATTCCCAAACCACACTCAGTACGTGGTTGCAGGATAACATCTCCAGCAGCTAATAAGTGTGAGGTTTTAAGGAATGGGAAGGAGAGATCCAACTCTCTCTCTCTCTCTCTCTCTCTCTCTCTCCAAGTTTTTCTGTTCTCAGTACTCTAAGGGCCAGTTCACACATTGGGCTCATTCAGACTTCCTTTTGTGCTGATTTCTAGGAACTTTAAAGTTCTGTGTCTGATTGCTTTTTCCCCCTTTTTTTGCCCCAGAACTTTCCCCACAAAAACTCTCTCTTTACTGCTGAATCAGCACAAACAGCAATCTGTAGAAAACCCAAACTGCTGTTTGTTCCAATTCAGCCGATTTTCCTGGAGAAAGCAGTAGGGCAAAAGAAGTGCACTTGGACACAAAGCTTTAAAGCATGGAGCTGCGCCTAGAAAATGTGGGGCAAAAGGTAAGTGTGGATAAGCCCATTGCCCGACGGCAAACCCATGTTTGTTTGACTGCTGGAGAGCTGCAGACAATTGAGTATACAAGTGTAGCACACATGCATTTGCAGACACATACATACATGACCTCTTTGCATGAATGTATGTTTTGCAGATGGCCTGCCAGGTGAGATGTGCCTGTGCCCCATTATTAGCATTCAGTAGGCATTTAAAATATTCTTGTTCACCCAGGCATTTGAAAGACACTGTGTCAGCAACCATGAAATTATTAGCTGTGAGGATACATGACTGTATTAAAATGTTTTTAAATGTTCTTAATGTTTTTAAATGTCCTTGGATGTTTGTTAAACTGCTTTAATCATATTTTAATTCATTTTTAATTGTATTGTTTTGCTATTTGCTGTCATGCGCTCCTTTGGGAGGAAGGATGGGATAGTAATTTATTAAATTAACGATGATGATGATATTCTATTTATTTATTACAGTTTCCTCCTGCCACTCCAAGGAGTTCAGGGTGACACACATGTCCCATCCTTTTTATTCTCACCAAATCTTGCAAGGCTGCTGGATGGTGACTGTCCCAAGGTGCATTTTGTGGCTAAATGGAGATTTGAACTTGTGTCTTCAGAGAAGCTGAACACTCCATGAATCTGGAGGATTCTGCTCAAATGACACTTCTGCTGGAATTCCGAAGAAGCTAAAATAATATGTCTAATAATATCAACGGTATATCTCAAGTGGTTTTTCATATCTCTAGCGCAATAATTTCATGCAAAGCAGGGGTGGGGAACCTTTTTGGCCCAGTCACTCAGTTCCTTATCAGTTCCCATCCCCACAGGACAACTCACCTGTCCATCACCTGGTGTCCTCAGATGATTGACAGGTTGCCCTGCCTACCTATCTAAGTCCCTTATGCAAGCAGCTGGTTGTCAGGTGCTTGTGAACTGCAGCGCAAGGGGCTTTGTCAGTGGTACACTCAGTGCTTTCCAAGGGCTGGCCAAGCTCCTTTCTGCAGAGATTGAGTTCCCCATGGGGATTCAGCAGGCTTGAATTCACAGCTCATCTAATGGGTAGTGACTTCAGCCCTGCTCTCTGCCCCTTAGGCCCTAAACTGACATTCCTGCCCGATTAATTTGGAAAGTCAAGCTAAAGCAAAATGTTGGTAGAAATTTCACTTCCATTAGGATATCAGCTTTTCTTTGGGGCAGGCATACACATCGCTTTGGATGGAGCTTGAATGCTTCTGGTGATGGTGTGAGTTTCTTAGCCAACCTTTCTGTCTAGAAATAAGAACAGTTCATATTTATATTTTTGTGTATGACAACTTCCTAAGATCTGGGATGTTGCACAGCTTTCAAAAAAAATATCGGGTGGCTGCTAATATTCCAGTGGGAGCAACGTTTTAATTATATAGTAAAAATGTAACCTTCCTAGCCCGAAGGGGGGGTGGAAACCCCTTTTCCATGACAGGCCCAATCATGGCTTGTGTGGGCTTTTAGCATTAAATATGCATCAGAAAGTCAAAGCTTTGTAGAAACTCTACTGTGCATAGTTCAGCATGTGACAGTTCATAAATTGCACAGCCAGAGTTCTAATAATGGGACCTGCTGCCTTTTTAAAACCAGTCCGGCATTAAAATAAAGATAACTTATGTATGCAGAGGAGTCAGCACTTGCTTCTCCAGCAAACATAATATTAACAACCTTGGGCACTCTCCTGATCTCGTTAAGACCTTGCAAACCACTGACTTTTATGTAAATACAGCTGAGAAAGTGGCAAGACAGAATGCCTGCCGTAGGAGAGTTTCCTCTCTGACAGGGTTTGCAGAGGGAGAAACATCCACTGGGTAGGTGATTCATCCCCAGGTGCATTCAAAGGCGAACTTACAAAATTCACACCTTACAGAACAATATACAAACTGAAATGTAGCCATCCTTTGAAATTTATACTTTTTCTGATTTTTGCAGTGCATTTCTCCAACCAAGCAATGTGTACAAAAGTGCATATATTAGGCTAAGGTGTGTATATGCAAATGCATGTATTAGTGAAAATAACATATCACAGGAAATTGTGTGCAAAAATATGTGTGTTTGTCAAAACTGCATACAAAAATGTGTTTGTTAGGAGAAATTCGCACATAAATGTTGAAGAATTTTCATGAGAACTCTGCTTTAAACAAGCAAGCAAGCAAGCAAGCAAACAAACAAACAAACAAACAAACAAACAAACCACAAATCACTGCAGAAATGTTGAAACAGAGAGAACTGAAATTGACAAATGCATCTATCCCGACTTAAGATCCTGTCATCTGCTGCAGTTCCTATTTCCTATTTCCACCCCTGAACCTGTTCTGGTCAGTATAATGCAAAGTGGCCTAACCTTGTGAGTGGGTGGCTGTACAAAGGAAGAAAGTGGGAGGTGAAAGTAGGGATTAAAGCAATGGGCATGATAGAGATCTCTGGGGAAGATGAGTTAGTGATGTGGCATTATGGAAGCAACTGTTGAGCAGTCAAAATGGACCCTTTCCCAAAGAAAGCACAAACGAGCACCAAGAGGACCAATGTGTGAAGAAGATTCTTTAAAAGAGCCATCTTTTGCCACAAGCAAATCCAAGGTAATCCCATTCATGGAGAACACATCAATAAAGCCTGTTTCTCCATTCCTCAGAATTTTCGTGAAAGATTGTTGTGAGGGGTCACCTTGCATCCTGCTTTATTTTAACAAAGCCTTCTGCTTTGAAATGTGCAATTACTGTGTGGAGATAATGTCAAAATCTTCTGTAATTCTGGGAAGAACTACGAAACCTACTTGTTTACCAAAGGAAATAATTCAGGTTATTCAAACATTATGCAACCCTTCACTTTCCTCTGTTTATGACACAGAATGTTGAGGCTCTAAGAAGAGATGCTTCATGCAAGACTCAGGGATAGTTGCTCAGAAAAAGATAACTTGACCAATTAAATGAAAAATAAAATAGGAACCTGCCTTCTAAGGCACTTTTGGCCAGGTGCTGAGTAGGAGCATGCTGGACCATGCTCAAGGGAGGATATCAATATTTCAAGGGGCACACAGGGCACAGGATGCAACCCATATTTCCTTGAAAACTTCTCACACTTCTGCAAGCAAAATAGTAAGCATGGGGCATGCTTCCAATGAAGGGCATGCTTGTGTGAGCAATTTGTTCCTGAAACTTTCTAAAGCACAGTTTTTTTCTATACAGACAACAGCCGATTTATGCATGTTTGATATGTGTGTGACTGCGCATGAGTACATTGTGGTGACCTGGAAATGGCTGGAAAAGTGGGCGTAACAGAGGCAGGATGGGGCAGGGGCATTATGGGGTGCAACAGTGTGGAGCAGGCTTCAAACAAAAACACCTTGGAGGTCCCGAGCCACAGAGAGGTTAGGCTGGCCTCAACCAGAGCCAGGGCTTTTTCTGATCTGGTGTAACGCTCTGTCACAAGAGACTAGGCCCCTGCGGGACGACATATTTCCACAGGGCCTGCAAGACAGAGCTGTTTCACCAGGCCATTATTATTATTATTATTATTATTATTATTATTATGTGTGCTCCGCTGTCATGCACAATGGCCCAGAACACAACCCCTTTGCAGATCACCAGTTGCCTGTATCAAGAACATGTGCAAGGTTGCAAATGATTTTGCAGCACCAAACAAAGGTCACATTCACTCCATACATTTAAAGCACACGCCTTCCTCCAAAGAATCCTGGCAACTGTAGTTTAAGGGGGCTGGGAAAGGTAGCTCTGTGAGGGGGTTACCAACAGTGCACAGGATTGTTTGAGGGAAAGTCAATCTGCTTTAAACATATGGTGTGGATATGACCAAAATCTCCCAGGCTAGAGCTGTCCTTTGGTTTCTGGGACAGTTCTTATTACCAAGCCCTGACCAACCCATTCATATTCACCTCTTGATTGCTGCAGAATTATTTGTGAATGAGCCAGAGCTTTCATAAAAACTCACCACCGTCTCTCAAAGAGTGTGTTTCTTTTAATGTTGTTAGTTTACACAGAGATAAACCATAGCTCAGTGGTATAGCAAGGGTATTGCAGAAAGAAGACCCTAGGTTTAATCCTTGGCTTTTCTAATTCAATGGGTTAAGGTGACATGAAAAACTGAAACCCTGGGGAGGTGCCAACTGGAGAAGACAAACAGTCTCACCTAGTATAAAGCAGCTTTCTGTGTTCCTAGCTGGCTGCAAGTGACTAAATGATGAATTTTCAGGTGTGAAGCAGCCCAATGACTTCATGGAAGGTTAAGAAACCCAAGATGTGTTCCTACAACACACCAGTTTTTTTTTTATAGAGCAATATATATTATTACCCGCTACTTTGTTGAATATATGTTATTTTCCTACAAGGACACACTTTTCTAACAAATGGCAATTGTCCATGAAGGGAAGGACTAAAGCTTAGTGCAGATATGCTTTGCATACAAAATGTGGCAAGATCTCTTGGTAGAGCTGGGGAAGCCTTCTGCTTAAGGTCCTGGAGAGCAAGCGGCAGTCTGTAAGTACTAAGCTAGATAGACCATCACTTTTACTTGTTATAAAGCAGCTTCCAGTGTTCATAAGTCCATGCTTTGTTACCATAGGTACATGGAATTTGCATGGTCTTTAAATGTTTGCAAAATCTTCTGTCTGGTTCTGTATCTTTTCTTTGACGTCTGCCTTATCATGCCTTCTAAATTACCATATTGTACTTAAGGGCCCATCATAATTCTCCCAAATCGTTGTATCCAAAATGGTGCAAAGTTGTGGTCCTATCAGATTTCTACTTGCACAATGTGACTTTCCTCCCCTGCATGCCTGCTAAATCTGTTCTATGGGTTCCCTCAACCTTCTGGAGCAGATTTGGGGAGGGTATGGGGCATGTGTGGCAGGGAGGGGGGAGTCCTGTTGCGTAACTGGAATAACACCCATTGTTTTACTGATTATGGGTGATCTAGAACTTTCATTCAGAGTTGACCTATTGATATTAATGGGCCTAACTCAGTCCATAGCTGTCAACTTTTCCCTTTTCTTGCGAGGAATCCTATTCGGAATAAGGGAATTTCCCTTTAAAAAAAGGGAAAAGTTGACAGCTATGACTTAGTCATGTTCATTAATTTCAGTGGGTTTTCTTTGTGTAACACTTTGTGGAATACTACCCTTCATATCTGATGAAGCATTGCCAGTAACTCAAACTATGTGATTTTGTTTCGGAACTTAGGGAATAATCAGATGCTCAAGACCCCTTTAAAAGGCCTCACCCTTCCCTCTGTTGAGATCTCAGCCTCCATAGATGCAGTCCTTCCTAACCTCTGAGTCATCTAGGATTAGTTGTCTTAAATGCCTCACAGGTGGAGAGGGACAAAATCATTGTGGATTGAACTCTCCAACGAGGACTTGTGTAGATTTTTTGCAAGGTATCTGCAATGACCGGTTTTGAATGTCCTTTGTCAAAATAATAAACTATTCATTAAATAACCCTTGTCCATTAGACGATAAAATAATGGTGTTACGGTGCTCGAGTAATCAGAGGCCAGAGCTTTGAAGCTTTTATCTACAAAGTAAAAGCTATCTATTTTTGAAAGAGAAAAAAACAAAGAAAGGAAAAGGATGCGGGGAAAGATGCTCAGAAAGTGCAAATTAAGTTATTAGAAATGCTAAAACTCTTAAGGTTGCTAGTGAACAGCTGATATTTGGTTCTAATTCTGCAAGATTCTGTACTTTCATTGGAACTGACTGCTAGTGCTTCCCTTGTGCAATGTTGAAATCTTGAACACTCTGACCACTGACTACACCAGGGGCTTAAGGCTTTCTTCCAGCATCTTGTTTCACTCTGCAGAACCTTCTCTCGCAGCCTCCTCACCCTCATCACGGTTTCTTCCACTCTACATTCCTATCCCATAATCCTTCCCACAAGCCTCATTTACATGAAAATGTAGCATCTTCTGCAAAGTACAATACTCGTGAAGATGCCATCCTATAAACTCCGTTTTATAGCAGCTGTAAAATTTCAATTCTGCAAGAGGTCCTGGGAGTCAGCATGAGACTAATTTGCTTTTGTATCTTTAATTTTTAATTGATTTTCCAAGAAAGCAATATTACACATTTCTGCGATAACGTTGCCGTGCTGTTGGGGAATCATGAAATGAGATGGTGTCTTTAGGAGCTTTTTTCCCTGCAAGGCATAAGCACACCGTCATCCCTGGTCCTTTGTACAAAATGCTAATTCACCAAACAGAAACAAGAGGATCACTGAAACATGCCTTTTCTAATTCAGTGGCTTTCAGATTTTCTATCTTGATGGGGGGTTTGAGGGGCTCCCATCTCTAGGATGCCATCTTACCCCTATATAGCAGCTTCTGCATTGGTGGAGCATAGCTGCCTTCTCAACATCTGTGTCATTACAGCTTTCCTAGATGACACTGGGGTGGGGCAGAGTGGTAGTGAGTTCAGGGTTGTATGGACACACTGGTGGCACTGGATCCATCAACGTGCCTGTGGAGCCCCGAACCTTGCAACTACTGTGCCCCGCACTAATTAAGCCAGTATTGGGAGGGCAACTCTGCTCTACCACACGGACTGCTACTATATCCCTATATATTGCTGAGGACTCTGGGGCATGCTTAGGCACAGTTTACCCTAAATGCTGCTCACAGACTTCAGTGCTGACTCGCCCTTTTGCCCTGTGTATACTCTATAGCAAAGCTTTCCAAACTTTTCATGTTAGTGACACACTTTTCAGATATGCATCATTTCGTGACACAGTAATTCAGTAATTCAAACCGGAGGTCAAACTAATCCCTTTCCAGCCCCGGGAGGAGCGTGGGGAACATTCACACGACATACCTACACACTGCTGCCGAAACACTAATATGTCGCGACACACAGTTTGGAAAGCTCTGCTCTATAGAATACAGACAACATGCTGTTTTGGCTGTGTGTTGAAGGAGACAATGAGCAATGGTGGGCAAGTTCTTGATAAGGGAAGTTGATCATTATGGCTTTTCTCATTAAGGAGTGCCCAATAAGCTTATAAGGAACTTCATAAGGGTTCATATGAAGGCCTTAGAAGGGTCTCAATAAAGCAGTTGGAAAGCTATATATTTGTGGGTGTGACAGTCTCCAAGTTTGCATTCAAATCCTTGTCATCATGCCAGTTAGACTGTTTCTTTTTTTGCAGAGCAAAATGGGCATGTATCACATCTTTCCTTCATAGGAATTTAAGATTTGACTATGCTGGTTCAGAGTCCATTTTCCTATACCAGATTCTTTTTAAAAGACTCCTAAATGAAAGGCATTCAGAAATTGAACTGTTTTATGTTTATTTAGCTGTCATGATTCACAATATTCTCTCTCTCTCTCTCTCTCTCTCTCTCTCTCTCTCTCTCTCTCTCTCTCTCTCTCCTCTCTCTCTCTCTCTCTGTGTGTGTACCCCTTGCAGTGACTGTGAGTGCTGCCAGATTACTAAGCCAAGGATGTGCATCATGGTGTCATCACTGATAGCTTTGAACTTGGCCGCAGTTGAACAAATTGAATATGCAGATAGGGAGAGCATGGTGTGAGGGTGGGCGGGCATGTCTCTCTCTATGAATGAATAATCATAAAAAAAGACAGATGGAAAGGCATGAACTGGGTATAGAGCTAAAGAAGCTACTTGGGGAGCATGGCTCCAACCCACCTCCCAGAAGGACCCAGATTGCTAACAGTAAATTGAAGCTTCCAGCTGTTTTGGGATAGTGTAGAGACCAGGCTTCCTCAACCTTGGCCATCCAGATGTTTTGAGACTACAATTCCCATCATCCCTGAGCACTGGTCCAGCTAGCCAGGGATCATGGGAGTTGTAGGCCAAAAACATCTGGAGGTCCAAGGTTGAGGAAGCCTGCTAGAGAAGTTGAGATGCATTATTTTAAAGGAGCTAAATGCTCATTGTGCAGACATATTTTTCTTAATATGATGAAGTAGCTGCTGCTGGGCTTTTTATGCATAAAATCGGGGATTTATTTCTGTATAACCTGGTGTACGTTCTAAGAAAATTTGGAACTGACAGAAACAGAAGCCCACTTTCTCCTCTGCCTCCCATACACAATGGCAAAATGAAGAGCTCCATACACTGATTTAGGAACCTGTGTTGAAGACCAAATTTCTTAACTATGCTGCTTTTTGTGAAACGATTCTCTACTAAAGTTTGCAATTTCATTTTATTCAATAATTTATTAAAATATTTATATACCACTACATCATAAAAATATATCCAAGTGGTTTATGACAACATCTTTAACTTAGATGCTGCTCTCCAATGGCCCTTTGAACTTTTGTGTTGGTTTTTAAAAGGCTTCTCATTTTGCTCACTCTGCACTGTGTGGCGGGAGTTATAGTTTTGTTATGCCCCATGTGAAACTGCTGGAAGCATATACGGAAACTGAAGGCCCCTCTAGATTGTTCACATCATGATGAACTTACTCTGTTCCTCAATGGGAAATTAAAGGAAATGAAGCACGGTTGCCAGGAAGCTGCAGAATGGGAGTGACAGGTGGTGTCCTTATTAGGTAACAATGAGATCCTGAGCATATCTGTGTGAGGACAATAGAGAGAGCCTTGGAACCTCCAACTTCTAATGAGAGAAGACATTTCTTCTCTGCCCATTCTTCTTCAGTGTTTATGGAGAAGGACACACTTTATGCCCTGACAAATTAAGTGCTAAGCTTCCTTATTAACCTTGGTGTACATTGTACACCTACTCCATCATTTCATCTACAATATCTGCCATGCTAAGTGGGTCCCTGCTTCTTTTCAGCAGCTGTGTGCAGCCTGTTTGTAGCCATCACAGACAGACCAACACCTCAAAGTCCCAGTGTGCTCTTGGCTCTGATAACCTGCAAACACTAGCAAAAAATGGAATGGCCACTGCTGCTTTAGGATACCATATTAACTGATTACATAAATGGGAAATGTCCTGCTGACGAGGTCATTAATCATGCCTGTCATTTTAAAAATAATAATAATTGTACTTCTGTTGTTTTGCAAATTAATATACAATGCTGTTAAAATCAAATGAACACAAATAATGATAACACACAGAATAATGAGAATATAATTGATATGAGATGGGCAGTGGTTTCATAGTATGTTCTGTCCATTATTAGGCTCTACAGTAATGTTCTTTTCACAAAGTAATTAATCCCATGTTATCCACACTGTCTTAATCGGCTGCTTGGAGAAATATGCCTGAAGAAGCTAGTTTGACAGCCTTGAAGCTACAGCATAAAATGATCACACTGGCTGATCTTCATTCATAGGACTGTTTCAGACTGTGATGGCCTCAATTTTTAAAATAAACAGTGGGCTGAGCAGCTGGTGGAACTGCCACCCACAAGGCGCTGAGCCAATCCTTGATTGTACTTCTGCATTCAGTTGCAACCACTTCTCTTTTGAGTGCAAAAGCCTCATTCAGATTGTGGTAGGGCAATAGTCACATGATTAGCAGGTTAACAAAGGATTATGAACACCCACACCCCTACAGTCATCATGAGCTGAAAAGGACATTTGAAAGATTTAAAGTCTTGTCCACTGAAGTTTGCTTTGCTGACTTTAATGGCCTGTGTTTTGGACAATGTTATGCTACTTTGCATTTTACATCCATAAAGCTAGTTCAGTGAGAAATCAATTTTTACTCAGAGTAGACCCATTGAAATTAATGGGCCTAACTTAGTTATGCTCATTAATTTTAGTGGATCTACCCCTTGAGTGGAAACATCATACTTTTCTGATTGTTCCATCATTCTGGGGGTTCTCCAATCCCCCAAGCCAATTTTAGGGTGTGTGGAGGGCACATGGGGGGAAAACGGGGGAAACCCCATTACACAAATGGAAGTTCTTGCACAGGGCTTGTGCTGACATTCATTAGTTGAATCCCACCCATTGCATTTTGTTGCAATCCTGTTGCTTTGTGTGTCCCTATTCCACCTTTTGGGGGCAGGGTTATGTACCTTGTGATACTTTTTCTTTCATTCTTCTGTGTGAGTAGAAGTATTTTAAGATGCTGAGATGCAAGAAATGTCTACACGGAGTTCCCTTACAAAGGAACCACATCCAGATTTAACAATGCAAGGAGCAAATTTGTATGTAAATAGGACATTTATCTGTTGAAAATGAGTGGAATTTAAACGCTTTCAGTTAGTGAGCAGCTTCTGAACACCCTGCCTGCTGATCCACATTCTTCTCCCCCCAAAACCTGGGGTCGAATCTAAATATATGTGAAGAACAGATCACTGACTGAGAAGTCCAGCATCAAGCTCCTTTACAAATGTGGCCACTGGGCATTCTCATACCTAATTAAAAAAAAGCTACTAAATTAACATATTTGTTTTCTATTCTTTTCCATCCCTGTCATGGCAAAGCCACCTGCAGGGTTTCATATTATGCCATCTTTTTCCTGTTGCACTTTACTCCTGTTTAAGAGCATTAGAAATTTAACAAGGAAGACGAAGATGAAAGATCCTGGTGTGCTCTAATGAGACTTAGAATGGAATTTGGAGCAAGTTGATTAGAAGGTTCTGCACACTTCAGGCACTCCATAGGAAACAGGACACTGTAAAGAGACTAATTAGTTAGAGCAAATTTTAAAAACGGCCCTTTCCATGAATGAGGTTGGGGTGTGTGTGTGCTTTTTATTCCTGGGACTAGAGGAGGAAGGGATAGGCAATTGTGTGGAAAGGTCTTTAGTAAATCATGGATAAGCTGCATGCATACAAACATATAATGCAGAAATGAGATCATAAGGCCTATTATCATGAAATGTCATGGCCTTCTACTTGTTGAATCATAATCGTCTGAAAGTCCTCCCAAGGCTTATACTTCAAGATCAACTGTTCCAAAGCCATCAAATCATAGCTGTCAACTTTCATATTTGAAAATAAGGGATCAGCAGCCTCGAAAATAAGGGATCAGCAGTCTCACCTGTCCCGGGAACAGTCTATGGGATATCTAACAATCCTGGATAGCAGCGGGAAGCAGCGGGAAATGGCACTGGACTAAGGGAATTTCCGGCAAAAAAGGGGAAGGTTGACAGCTATGCATCAAATCCACATTATTCTCAAAATCCTACAAATGCAGGTGATTCAATGGCTTTTGTACAACCTGTTCACAACATGTTTCATTGTCCAGATGTTTCTCTAACCCTAACTCTTACTCAAACCAGAGTGTCCCAGGATTACTACAGAGTAAATTGGATTAAGGACTGCAAACCCAGTGAAGAGCTTCACAGATATTAATTTTGAAATCCTTCAATTATTTAACCCAACCTATACTTTTAATGTTTAGAGATTGTCACCCAGTCTGCCCTTAAATGTTTCTCTGGGCTGATTGTGCCCAGTGCTTTCAATGTTTCCTCTTTAGGTCTTGTTGCATTTTGAACTGTTTCTTTATTTGCATAGATGTATAGCCCACCACATTCCTAAGCTTTGGGACAGATAACCATCTGATACACATGAACTCACCCTACATGCGGACACCGAAGTCTTTCAGTGTTTTCCAGAATAGATACAGCTTGGGCTCTAGGTGAGTCTTTGGGGGAGTTCAGTCCAAAGTGGAAGCCTACAAAGAACACTTCTCCAAATGTCCTTGTGGTTTTGACG